>NW_015652275.1:457760-459881 GCF_001515625.1 Sinocyclocheilus rhinocerous | reverse complement strand
CTTAAAGTTCTGCATAATTAAGGGCGTGGCCACTTGAGTGACAGGTGGATTGCCGCTGCTCTCACCACCGTCGAGCTAGGTGGGCGTGGTTTCAGCAACCAACTCCCGCCTCTTTGCCCATTTTCGATTATTCGGGAGTGACGTGCTGCCAAGATGGCGACGGCAGGCTCCGCCCACTTTGAGCTTCAAAAACGCTCTTCAGAAACCTACGTGTGACGTCACGGACACTACATCTATGTTTTTATACGGTCTATGGTTTTGACACAAATTTCACAATTCGATTCGATTATCCTTCACAAGCTTTCGATTCGATTTAATATCGACTATTTTGGATATATATCAGGTACAGGACATGGCAAATTTTCTCAAGGAAAAAATAAATCTCTCAACTAATGCTGTAAAATATACCTGAGAGTCAATCATATGGAAGGTTGAAATTTGCTGATTTGTAAACTAACACTTAAAATATACTCAGTTTTTGTAATATTAAAGTTGTAATACTAACTTTAACTTTAAATTACATAATTATATTTCTACTCCAATTCGTGTTTTGAAATATAAACATTTTAATGGTGGTTGTCACAAAAACTTCAAACATAAATTAAATATTGAAGAACAGTAAAATAATGATAATGAATGTTACATTGTGCATATTTAGCAAAATGCTCCTCTCTAGAGTTATGAGTTTATGCTCACCGAATATGTTTTTCTGTGGTAAATGGGATGTTACGTGACATTGTTTACAAGCTATTGTCGTCTTTCCACATTTGAAACACTGAGTCATTTTCTGACAGGCTAGACTAATCGGTTCTTGGGATTTATGAATCGATATCGTTTCATAAAAACGAGAATCGATTGAAATCAAGAAATCGATTTTTTTTTTTTTTTACCCAGCCCTACTCTGCATGCTTTTCAGTGTGTCTTGATTTTAAATGCTAAATTAAACTTGCCATGCTGTACGTTTTTGCAGATGTTTTGCAGACATTTTGCATCTTTCTCGGACACTTTAAAATGCTTCCACACTGCCGACATGTTTTCTGCATTTGAAGCGTGCTACGCTGGTTGCTATTTGATCGTGTAATCAAAAACATCATTGTTCGGTAAAATTTATTCAGTCTTTTCACTAATTTGGCCTAACACCAAAAGTGTTTTTTTTGTTTTGTTATTATTTTGTTGCTATTTTCAGCCAAATAATTGCGGTTGCATTCGGTGCATCCCTAATTTCTGTATTTTTAAACCAGTGGAGCAACTGATGTTCATGTGTACAATACAGAAATCGACATCCACATTAAATTAAACAACCCCTGAACATAAACTTGAAAACTTTGCAATCCTATTTTAGTTTTTAGCTCTTATTCAACTCTTTTGTTTAGTCTATATTAGACTTGTGCAGGTATTCGGTAATGCGGTATATCACGGTAATGAATATGCACGATATTGTTATCATGGGCACTTCTAAATACCGTGAATAATTATATATTACAAATTATTCAGAATTTTGAATGCATTGTAAGAATACTTTTCCCATCAACTGGTCAAAATGCACAACATGGCTGTATGCTGCGTGAAAGACGTAATAAGCACGGAGCACATGGCGGAACAGGTGAGAGACGCTCTGGATGAAAGTGCACTTTCACTCTCTGACAGCAGATGGCGCTAAACTGCAAATAATAATAATAATAATAATAATAATTAATTTAAATGCAGCTGTTACCCGGAAATCCTGTAAACAAAGCAGCTGCACTACTTTCTGTTTCTGAATCGTGTTTAAATGATTTAAACAGCCATTCAGATTTGTGTATTTGCTATGATATTCATCACAGCGCCAAATACTTAAACACTTAGACTTAACTGCGATCATTTGTTTTTTGATTTAATATTGAAAGTAGAAAAATTTGAAAACGGCTGCTTTTGCGTTTTTTTCCCGAACTAAATTTCCGATTTCTACACGTGGGCGGGAATTAAACCCCCCTTTCTGCTGATTGGTCAGCCGAAGATCAAACCTTGCCATCATCAGTTCTTCTGCAGTATCACGCAGCAGAATAATAGTCCTCCACTGCTGCAGTTGTACGGATTCTTAACGCATTTATTGCAACTACATTTAATATTTTTTCATCAAAC
>NW_015652275.1:442081-456395 GCF_001515625.1 Sinocyclocheilus rhinocerous | reverse complement strand
GGGCAGAGTCTAGACAGGGCTTTCTTCTGTGTAGATATAAATTCTATTCTTTGCATCAGCTGGGCATGGCAGGGTATGATATGACAGCTGTCATAGCCTACCCTGCTCACCCAGTAAGTATGTTTGTTTAATTAATTAATTTGTTTAAAATTAAATATTTTAAACACTAAGACATAAGGAAAGAATAATAAATTGGCTTGGGTATATATAGGCCTATGTTCACGCAAGAACTGTCATTCTGACTGACAACCAGAGAACAACAGATATTAAATAGCCTACTGTTAGAGTTATATAATGTAGTCTTGTGTTTTATTAAAATTGATTATAATTGATATCTCAAAAGGATATGCACTTGTGCGCAGCGTGAGGACGCAAGATTCGCACTGCAACGCAAGATTTTCATAAAATATAATAAATATAATATAATCATGATACTGCAGAAGAACTGATGACGGCACGGTTTGATCTTCGGCTGACCAATCAGCAGAAAGGGGCGTTTAATTCCCGCCCACGGGTAGAAATCAAATATTCAAGCTGTTTATTCATTTTTCCACCCATGAAGGAAAAACTAAAATTTAAGCTGAATTCTCGTTTTTCATGTTTTGGAAAAAAACAAAAAAAATGAAAAAGGAGCCTTTTTCTAATTTTTCTACTTTCAATATTAAATCAAAAAACGAATGATCGAATGATACACGGATTATTTTGCATTTACAATCTCTTTTTAAATTTTAGTTGTCCACTGAAATCTAGTTTAGCCTTATCTGCAGTTATTATTGCGTTGAGATGATCTAATTAACTTTCCGAAGACTATACCTAATGTTCCCTATGAATAATGTTTGTCAGGTAATCTGTACGGCACATGATAAAATCTAAATTAACTTTGAAAATTTTATTTAATATGCATGGCTGAATAAATATGGTATTGTTGAATAGACATGGTAAGAAAAGTCATTTCTAAAGGTCGCAGAAATAAAAGACAGAAATAGCGCCTTAAAGGTAAAGTGTGTGCAGAGACAACTACAGTATAACCAAACCAATTATAAGTTAACATCCTGAAGAATGTAAAAATTGTGGAAATTTCAATATCATGATAATACCGCATACCGTGATAAAAGCATTAGCAATTAATCGCAACATGAAAATTTGATGCCGGCATATCCCTAGTCTATATAGTACAATTTAATTCTGTACGGCTTAGTTTTTGTAGTCCAGTGTTATGTAGCAGCATGGTCCTGGAGGAGCACTGTTTTGATTCAGCTGCATAGAGCTAAAGTGATGATAAAGCCACTCTGACTGGTACGGATGTAACGATTAACCGCGAGCCGGTTGAAAATCGATTCAAATATGTGACGATTCAAATCGGTTGAGATGCTAAACAAATCGCGATTCCTATTAGGGTTAGGAGTTTATATGAATGCATGTTTGTCATTTAGCAGACGCTTTTGTCCAAAGCGACTTACAAATGAGGACAATAGAAGCAATCAAAACCAACAAAAGAGCAACAATATGGAAGTGCTATATTAGTATATTATTATAGTGTTATATTTAAATTTCACAAAGAAACTTGCAGCATTTTGTCCAAGCAATAATAAAAGGACACATTTAATTTATAATTTGTCTTAAATCTCATTTTGTAAAAAAAAAAAAATTGTGAATCGTGAGTCGAGTGAATAGTTACATCCCTACTGACTGGTCTTCATGACTCGTCTGGCTTGCTTGGAACAGGAGTTTGTTCAGTAGTGGTTCACAGGCATTGTAAGGCGTGCTGTAACAAGCCAAATCTTGTTCACTTTCAATATTTAATTAGACTGACGGTAGACACAAGGTCCAATGAAGTTTGTGTGCAGTTTCTTCTCATGTGGTGTAAAGAAGTGCTGGATAACAGTAAAACAGTGTCAGTGTTTCTGCTTACCTCAGGTGAGATCTGAGGATCATATAACCACCATGTTGTTGTTGTTGTTTTTTTTTATCAGGTGCCTGATGTTTTTTCTGCTGTTTTTCTTGCCTCGTGAGTATGTGTAATATAAAGAAAAATGATTTGTAAATTGGATTGGTGACATTAATAAGATTAATAATCACCACATTTGTATCAATACTGTATAGTGATTCAACACTGTGTTTATTTGTAGGTGCTTCTTCTCTAACTGTGACGGGACAAAAGGACGGCTATATTACCCTGCCGTGTAATTCAAGCTACAGAGGGGATTTATCCACTGTTCTGGTATTTGGGTCCACAACTGCTTATGGTAACCATCAGAATGAACACTTCAGGGGCCGCGTGCACAAGAGTGGCAACTGTGACCTCATTCTACAACCCTTAAAGACCACTGATGCTGGGAAATACACGTTGCATGTCAATGCCAATGGTCAACCTAAAAGCTACAGTTACGACGTCCATGTTAATGGTAAGGTCAAAACTGGTTTAAATATTAATTTGGGCTTTTTGTTGCTTTCATCTGGTACCAGTGTTTATTTCATGTTATGTTACACCAGTGTAGGACTGTCAAAAAATCTTTCGAATTTCGAATATTCGTCAAATTTAAAATAAAAATCCACATTCGAATGCAAAAACGTTGCATTTGAATTTTAGGTGTGCGTTAAGGAGGCAGCCTTATCATTGGTGCACGATATGCGATGACGATGTAAGTGGCATTGCATTATAATGTTTTTGTTAGCCTATCCAGTTGAAGCCACTAGTTGCGGCGCTGCTGCGTTGCTAATTACAAATATTGCTCGAAAAGAGAACATCAATGCAGAGAAGATCTTGTTTACGTCAAAACTGAAACCAACCGTTGCACTCGCGTCTCGCAAAAAAGTGCTGCATGTTTAGAAAACCATGTAAAATTAAAGCAAGTTCAACTTTGAAAAAACATATCTCGAGACTTTATGGCAGGGTTTTTTCCCCATCCCACTGCAACTCGTGTTTTTAAATGAAAAATGTACTCTGTGTGATTAGCTTTCGGCCCTTTGTATTAAACTATGCATTAGGGCTGTCAAAATGGCTGAAATATTTACTTATTATATTATCAAAATTCGAATTATATTCAAATTTAAAATGCATAATTGCAGTTAGGGTGAAGAAAAGCTTTTAGCTTCTCTCCTGAGGCCACAAGAGGGCGCATCAAGCAAAATATTACTAATGGACGTTTATTCAAAGAATCAGGTAACACGACTATCTGTGAAAAAAAGTGCATAATGTGGAGCGTCTCAAACTCTCTGCATGTTGTTGTGAGTTTGGGTTTATTATAACGTTCATCTGGGAAGGCAAGATGATCAGATTTTTAAGGTAAATCATTTATAAATCTACTCAAACTCAGGAGAATGCATCGCGGTTTCAAAATAAAAGCTCAAACCCTCACTCTGAGTTTATACGTTTGATGTCCACATATTCTTTTAATTACAGTGGCTATAGCATTTCTGTCCTAAAGAAATGGCCAAATATTAAAGATTAAGTGGACATTTGAATGAAATGGTGCTTGGTCAATATTAAACAAGGATTAGATCGCACAGTAATGTGTAAAAACAATCATCAGGCCGTTGGCGCCCCCTGCAGGCCTTTGTTGTAATGCGTAATGTACATTAGCTCTATTGTTTATAATACATTATGTATTTTAACAGTTTTGTTCAATAAAACCATATGATTTCTTGCTTTTGATACTTTATTTGAACTAATTATTATTGCCTCATTGCTATTATACATGTATTTTAAGTCATTTTAAAGGCTATTGTTCACTTACATCTATTTTTATTACCACAAAAAAAAATTATTATAATTATAATAAATATAATTATTGTATTTAGTTTTTTTCCATTTTCATTTTTCTATACTCTGTTTTAATGGTTAAATTAAATTTTATTAATCAAAAAGCTCGTCTAATTAATTGAGTTTTGAACTTTACCAAATTCTGTTTTCCATTATTTTCTGATTCTCCTAAATAAAATTTCTGGTAAATACTCCTTTAAAAAGTGTTTTTTGATTATAATTTTATTATTAGTAGATTAGAACACATGGATATGTTGGCATTCTTGCACTATAATACTGAACTTTGATTTCAGTGATTTGGACTATGAGATGGACACTTGCTTCTTGCACTCTGTTGCACTTTACTTTTGCTTTAAAAAAAGGATTTCATAGAAATTTGGATTTCATTTGGTTTAATAAAATATTCTTAAGTAAAATTGTTGATTTTTGTGGGAAATTAATCGTTTAGATTAATCGATAAATTAGTCGATAGATTAATAAAAATATTCATTAGTGGCAGCCCTACACCAGTGTAATGCCACCCATCATCAATATTATGAAAGCTTCATGTCACAATTATGTTTTATTTCTCTTCAGTCAATTTAACAGCACGGGTAGGCGAAGAGGTAAAGTTTGACTATCTGCCGCGTGATGCTGAGAGCGTCAAGCATTTTACAAACACAGACCTAATAGATGTGTGGAGAAGAGAGCAGGGTTTCCTGACTGATCGACTGACCGACAAGAATGGCCGACCGACCATTAAAAACTTCACATCGAGTGATGCTGGAACATACAGAGTCCTGAACAAAACAGGAGGAATCCTGGTCACCGTGACGGTCACAACGGGTGAGAGAAAATTGATGGATGTTTAGAAATATTAATTATAAAGTGGACAGGTGAGGTTCAATTATAATGATTTGAACAGCAAATGAATACTAAACTGTGTTATTAACCTTTTAATATCCTGTACAGAATCAGGCACAGCATCAAAGGACAAACAGGACCGCACACGTGATGACAAAACTGATGGCACTGAACGAGCTCGTAAGTAAAACAGGAGGCATTGAGAGCTTTACGAAATCTTTAAGCAGTGAGTTAAAAAAATAAAAATTGTGCTTTCTTCCCACGTTCCCCTTCCAGATGTTTGCCCCTGGAGTGTGATTGGTGTTGTGGGGGTTCTGATTATAGTATTTATTGTCTTCATGATACATCAATATCGGAAAAAGAACAAGGAACATGATTCCTACCTAGAGGGTCCCAATGCAGTAAACCGTACAGGGGCCCAGATCACCTAACGACAGCAATGGTTACTTGGTAGTTTGCCTTCAGTGCCATCAGATCTGCAGAGGATCCTGTCAACATATCATTCCTGACTGAATCAGTTGATTAAATGTCTCCACCTACTGGTCACTCCAATTTGAAGTTCCTTGTGTGGGTAAATATACTTTGTATTAAAGCTCTGACTTAAATTTCATAATTGTTTCAATTTTAATGATGTACTTTAATATGGAATTTGGTCACATTGTAGTTTTGTTGTTATTTAACTTTAAAAATCTAAAAGCAGCACGTTTAGTAATTTTTGTCCATTAAATGGATCAATTTTGAAAATATTTTTAAAATATGTATCATGTCTAAAGATACAGCCAGACACATTAGTCCTGCTGGTCTAATGATATTAACATGTTTGCTCACATTGGCTGTGAGAGAAGCCGTTGCTGTTGTTTTTGAATAAAGACATTGGCTAAGTCTCTATATTAAAGTATCTTTATAATAAAGTCATAACTGACATTTATACATAATTCAAAAATTGTACATTTGTAAACTGCATTGTAAAAATTGTATGCTTTCTATTTCTCTATATAGTGCATAATTTATTTTTCTGTTTTTATATTGGTGTTATTTCATCTTTACTGTGTAATTCTATGTATGTCTGCACTATCATGTATGTTTGAGCTTGAAAACTGTTGCTATTGAATTGTTGAATTAAAAACAGGAGCAGTAACAAACTTGCTGCTTTTTAAATTTCACATCCATTTTCTACATACTCTCTTAACTCATATAAACCAGGAATAGACTTGATTTGTTTTAAATAGTACATTTTTGTAAAAAAAAAAAAGAAAAGATTTTTAGTAATCTGGTCAAAATGATTTATTATTCAAAAGCAGATTCCTGAAGCTGTTCACACCTTAACTTGTAAGGAACCTGGGATATTTATTTATGGACTCAAAAATCTACAATTGCATCTACTTGCAAGCTAATATAGACCACATACAGTATAACCTACATCGGGAAAACATGAGGATATTCATTTCAACACAGAAGTTTGATGCAATAAACAACTGATCTGATATAGAGACTATTACTGTCTGGAAAGGAAGTGGAAACTCTGGTTTTAGTCTCATTGTGCTGAAACCTGTCTGATCCACACTGTTACAACCGACAGATTATATTATGGAATTTACTACTTGCGTCCAGTGGTACAAATATTCTATTTCAAACATGAAATCAACATTTCAACCTAAAAAACAATAGCACTACCAGTCAAAAGTTTTTGAACAATAAGATTTTTTATGTTTTTTAAAGTCTCTTCTGCTCATCAAGCCTGCATTTATTTGATCAGAAATGCAGCAAAAACAGTAAAATTTTGAAATATTTTTACTGTTTAAAATTACAGTTTAACAGACATTCACATAGAAAACAGTTATGTATTTCTGTGATGCGCAGCTGAATTTTCAACATCATTACTGCAGTCTTCAGTGTCACATGATCTTCAGAAATCATTCTAATATACTGATTTGCTGCTCAATAAATATTTATTATGTTGAAAACAGCTGAGTGGAATTTTTCCAGGTTTCTTTGATGAATAGAAAGTTCAGAAATTACATTTTAAAATATATTCAAATAGAAAACAGCTGTTTTAAATAGTAAAAATATTTCACAACATTACTGCTTTTGCTGTATTTCTGATCAAATAAATGCAGGCTTGATGAGCAGAAGAGACTTCTTTAAAAGACATTAAAAATCTTACTGTTCAAAAACTTTTGACTGGTAGTAAAATAATGTAGAAGTTTTTAGTCTCTTATTGGAAGTGTTGTGCTCGCTACTCCAAAAATGTAATTTATTACTCGTTAGTAGTTACTCCTTTCAAAAGTAATATTATTTCTTTACTTATTACTTTCTTGCAACAGTAATTAGTTACACTACTAGTTACATTACTTTCCTTCACACCCCACAGAAGCTGTAATTGTGTTTCTTCCCCATAAAAAATCTTCTAAAATGTTACTAACAATATATTTCTGCCTCAACATTTGACCAAAGTCCACATTGGATCGCAGTCAGAAGTTTTACAAACACTCAATAGTGACTGATAGTGACTTTTAAGTACAAGTGTTGTATTAATTGTCATGTAGCTTGAAGCTAATTGTAGCTATAATTTCTCTGTTTCCCAAATATGATTATATTTCATGAAGTATTTTATCAAAATAAATCACATAAGTGCATAAGATTTTTAATGATAGTAATATAATTTATATCGGGATCAGAGGGATGTGGCTGGGAAAGTCATTTAATACCAGAGTAAAGTAATGCCACAACTTGCACATCAGTGTTCAGATCAGCTTTTCTCCTGACAAAATCAGTGTAATAGTAATATTTCCATAAGCTTTTCATATTCCAATCTTTCCTGGTGCACTGGTGACTTCATGTGCCTGTTCAAGTCATGAAAATTATGAAAATAAATCTAGGAATTATTGGATTGTTGGATTTTAAATCAGCGGGGCTGAGGCATCAAAAGTAACTAGCTGTTTTATGGATGGTAACTGTAATATTATTACTGAAATCTTACTAGTAATTAGTTACACTACTAGTTACTGCAAATAGTAAACTAGTTACTGCCCAACACTGCTTATTGGCCTGATTAATCAAGCTCTCTATAAAACAAGCCCTACAATTTGATAAAACTATTATGCAGACACTTCATATTTAATGGTATTAGATGATTTGTTAATTGCATTTAATAAAGCATGTGCAATTTTTTTAAATGCATGGTTGTTTTGGTTGCATTTACACCGTTTTGCCCACCACGCTCTCTCCTAAACAGTGAATCATTTTGCCAAGCAACATGTAATAATTATATTTAAGAAGTTACAATGCGTAGAAATAAGATCATTATCTCATATCTAGGACCTCCAACACCTCGACACACTTGGTTAATATGTAAGGTTACTTAATTACTGCAGCATTCTTGAGAAATATGCCATTACTACACTCCAGAAGCCCATAGAGACCTTGATTTTAATAAGTAATAATAATTAAAAAAAATTGAATGGTCAATTCTTATAGGGGACATTCAATACTATATGCATACTTAATATGAAACCATTTTATTGAAGCGTTTTTGAGATAATGTGACTTTACTCCATCTTAAAAACCTTATTTCTGTAAAAACACCTATAGAATCTGCTCAATCGGCAGACATCATGCTGTGTGTTGAGTAAAAGGTTTGTATTTAACAGCTATGACACACTAAAGGAAAGTATTCCAAACATTTGTCAATATATTGCACAACTAATTGCTCAGAAAAAGTGAGTAATTTGGACTCTTGGTTGTTATTGTACATTTAAAACATTCTTTAGCTTGCATAGCAAATTAGGAGTTATTGTCACTGCAATACAGCAATTGCTCACTGAGTGGAGCAAAATACACAAACATAACGCATGCAGCCAACCACGAGCTCTACTCTTCAGCACAATGGTAACCACAGTAGCATAACTGAACATTAAACACTAATACTTTATGATGCATGACATTATTCCACTTCATAGGCCTATACAGACTTGTAATGAATAGAAGAAATGAATGGCCTGTTCTAATGGGGGACATCCCATATGCACACCTCATACTGTTGTAATTTACAGAAATGTGATATTTCACTTCAGAGGCCTTTAGAGAAGTGTAATCTAGTAAGTGGAAAAATATTTAATATATATTTAATATTTTAAAAATAAATTTCTTGCATTAAGGCACCTCAGGGGCGCCCCATCTTGTTCTCCAGTGCTCCAACAACACACTGTAATTATCAAGTGCTCCCGAAGATCTTAATTAGTTGCTTCAGATGTGTTAGATAAGGGATGGAGCTGAACTTTGCAGGAAGGTAGATCTCCAAGAACAGGATTGAGCACAACTGGTTTATGAGGTGCCTAGCAGAGTTGCCAATTTAACGATTTTAGCTACAAAACTGGTGACTTCTTGGACAACACTGCGCTTAAACCAGCAAAGGACCAGCATAAACCAGCAAAGGACCAGCTTAAACCAGCATCCCAGCCAAAACATACCTAACCAGCATATGCTGGTTTTTTTCAACAGGGAAACCTTATCTAGTTTCTGATACTCATCGATATGATGTGATCTAGCCACATTTAGCGAGAAGGCTTTAGCTACCTTACATTGGTGCCCAGTAAGAAATAACCATTATTTTTCAACTTATTTGGTTCCATTTTTGAGCATTTTGAGTTTTTCCACACTTTATTCACACTTTATGTTTGGTGTGCTGATAGTGTAGGTAGGAGGTGAAATAACTTTGTTTTAACAATGTTGCTAACATGATTTAGCATGTTGCTAGCATGTTTTAACTTTGCTAGCATGATTCAGCACATTGCTAACATGTTTTATCATGCTGCTATGTTGTTAGCACACTGCTAGCATGAATTAATATGTTGTGATCATGTTGCTAACATGATTTAACAGACTGCTAGCATGTTTTAACGTTGCTAACATGATTCAGCACATTGCTAACATGTTTTATCATGCTGCTAGCATAATTTAACACGTTGCTAGCATGTTTTATCATGCTGCTAGCATGTTTTTACATTGCTAGCATGATTCAGCACATTGCTAACATGCATGCTGCTAGCAAACATGTTAAATTATGCTAGCATGTTTTATCATGCTGCTAGCAGCATGTTGTTAGCACACTGCTAGCATTAATTAGCATGTTGTGATCATGTTTTAGCATGTTGCTAACATGATTTAACAGACTGCTATGTTTTAACGTTGCTTGCATGATTCAGCACATTGTTAACATGTTTTATCATGCTGCTAGCATAATTTAACACGTTGCTAGCATTATAAGAACATTGCAAACATGAATTAGCATGTTGTTATCATTATAAACATTGTTAGCATGAATTAGCATGTTGCTAGCATCATTTAACGTTGCTAACATGATTTAGTACATCGTAGGCATCTTTTAACATGTTGCTAGTACGTGTTACTGTACAAAAGTTTTGACACCCCCTTTTTTTTCCCTAGTTTTGATCATTTGGTTTACGAAAACAGTAAATCAGATTAGTGAGAAAAAAATACAGCAATCAGAGTCAGACCAGTCTGCAGGTCTGAGCCAGGTTTAGTGGTTGTAGCCTGAACACTCTAGGAGGAGATACTGACTATATTTAGTCTCATAAGAAGAAACAGTCGATCAGTAATGAATCCTCTGACGGGATCTGGTAAAGCAACTCAATCCAACAATTTTAAGGTCAATATGTGAATATTAAATTCTGACTTGTGTATGAATGGCACATTATCCTGGATTTTGTGAACTGAAATAAACCAAATTGGGATGCGAGAACGATACATGGTTGTCAGTGTGTACTGTAGCTGTTTATGCGCATGGAAAATTCTTTGTGCAGCTACAAATTAATTTACAGGTAGTGCATTATCTCATGCAAACCACGACTGACAATGGCGTTGCATAAAGATGTTTTCACAGCCCAAGCCGGAAAAGCAGCAGGTGGAAGCTATTACCAAGAAAGTGAATAGCAGTTTATATAGCAGGAAATGAATAGTGGTTTAAGGCTTTGCACTTCATGCAGAAACCTGACAAGACATGAAAAATATCGTTTTCTTCTGTGTACTTTGGTTTGGAAATATGCAAATCACTTCCAGTGGTAAATTTTCAAACTTGTAATTATTTAGTAATTATAATTATTTTAAACATATAAATGTAATTATTATTTTTAACCAATATAGTAATTATTATCAATGTCTCTTCAGATGCATCACTACAAGGATCTTCTGATCTGCTGAGAGTTCAGAAAGGAGAAAGCATCATTCTGAACTGCAGCATGAGAAACCGATATGAAGTCGCCTGGTATCACCTCAGAGCTAGCCGATTCAATCTTATGATTTCTGCACAGACAGACATAACAGGGAGAAAATTTCTGACCACCTACAATCAAAACTTTACTCGTCTGAAAATTACTGCAGACACATGGATCACCAGAGCCACGCTAGAGATTTCTGGAGTAACAGAGTCAGATTCAGGTCTTTATTTCTGTGGAACAAGGTCTAACACGACAGAGATGCTCTTCGACAAACCCACCAGACTAGAGATCGAGGGTCAACATGCAGAGGATCGGAGTACCGGTAACAGATTTCACTTCGACTTCCAATTACACCTTCATTAATTTATCAGTGAAGGGAGGAATGGGGAAGATGAGATTTGTACATGATTTTTTAGTTTGGGATATATGGGTGTTGCTGCTTGTGATTGAGAGCAGCATTTAGTATATTCACAATATATACTAGCCATTTAAATGACATGTAAATAATTTTGTGATTCATGCTTCTGAATTTTGGTGAATAAAGCACCTCTCAAGCAATTAGACCATGAAACAATTATGCACGTGACTAAACACTGGTGATGCACAGTATAGTATATCTTCATCATGACCCTCAGTAAACCTTTGACATGCAGGTAAACAAATTAAATATGTCTCTTTTTAGTGTTACATTGTTTTTGTTTAAAATAATGTATTTTAATTTTACATTTTTATGATTGAATTAATTATTAGCTTTTTATCAACTCACAAACCCACTGTAGTTCTTACATTAACCCCTGTTAGGGAACCCTGGCGTAATGATTAATGCACTTCATGATGTTGATATAATTTTTTTTTTGCTGTTTTATATCAATATGGAACTTTTAATGGTTAGTTTAAAACAAGTTAAAAAGTAATAAGGCCAAAGTAGTAAACAAGGTTAAAAGTAATCTAAAAAGTAATCAGAATACATTACCTAAAATGAGTAATTACGTTGCTAACTACAATTTCCATCATGTAATCTGAATCACAGACTACAATTTGAAAGTTATGTAACCAGCACTGGGTGTAATACATGTCAGTCATTTCACAACTTGTCAAGTAATCTCAATTTACCATCTTCAACTTACCAACTAACCCACAACTAATAAAATTTAGTTTGAGAAGTCATATTTCTGACAACTTAAATGTCCATCTCACCTCACTTTTCTGTAGCACTTATATTGTTTTTAGGGTTTCTGCAAGTTTTAGAAAGTAAATTTAATTTAAATGAAAGGAAACAATATATCAAATCAAATTTTAAGTAAATTCAAAGTTTGAAAATCCAAATTCCAACCAATCTCCGTTACTTTTTCATTAATTTTACAAAAATATCTTAACTAGAATATGGGAATAACTTTTACTGTACTTTCTGATTATACGGCAAAAAAGCATCTTCAGTATTTTTGTCTTGTTTTCCAGTGCAAATGTCAAAAAGCTCTTTAATTAAGATTAAATTACATAATGATAAGAAGTCTTGTTTTCTGAAAAATTATCAAAATGAAGCGAGCCTATGATTTAAAAAATGACACATCTGCCAATCAGCTCGGAAAAATCCACTTAGGTTTTCATTCCCCACTGGCATATATTTTTGTCTTGAGATCTTCTTTATGCACCAAGACCTTGTAACACTCTAAAGAGAAAGGAAAACTTGAAATTGCATCATATGACCCCTTTAAAGAATACTTGCTAGTAAATGTATCTTGATGTTGAGATTGGAAAACAATACAAACATACTGACATAAATATTTTTATATATTATATATACTTTTTTTTAAGTGCATGCAACATTTAATGCCACGACTTTATGAATTTAAGAATTTGTACTCCAATTTAAAACTTTTAAGTTGTCTTAATTTGTGGAAGGCTGAAATAATACTTTTTAAGACCCGCAGAAGCCCTGTGTTTTGATTGCTTACTGTGTTTGTAATAAAGTGATATATATTTACATGTCTTTTTGTAACAGAACTGCCAAAAGAAGCTGACAACACAGGTAACATGTTGAGCGTTATGTTGTTTTTTTAATTCCTTTTTAATGGTATTACTACTCTACTGTGGAGATCCAGCACTAATTCTAAGACCTGTACAAACATGAGTAATTCTCCTGTCTGTCTTTCTGTAGACGAGGTGACGCTGACGGAGCGTGTGCTGATGTTCAGTGGTGTTGGTCTGGCTGCGTTTGTGTTTTTTCTGGCTACAGTCATTGCAGGAGGAATCCTTCACTATCACGGTTGGCAGAAAGGATGGAGCGCAGCCAATCATGCTGGTCTGGCTGATCAAAAATTACCTAAGTGACACATTTATGTGCTTTATTTTAAAGTCACAATATATCCCTGGCTCAGATGTCTTTTCCTGCTGGCCAGATCTTTCACTTTAGAAAAGCTGAGATGTTGCAAATGTCACCTTTTTCAGCACCAGTTAAAATTAAATCTTAATAATTCTGTTTTTCTGTCTTTTTAACCTATCTTTGTTCATTGTCTCCTAATGTGATCTTGCTTAGGGATTTTAATATTCGTATTGATAATGCAGATAGTGTATCAAACAGCTTTGGTTTAAAACAATTTATAAATTTTCCTACCCATTTAAAGGGTCATACGCTGCATGGATCTTATGTGTTGTTCAGGTGTAATTCCTTATAATTGCACTATTTCCGATGTGTCTTTGTCAAATCATATGCTGGTGTCCTTTAATGCTCAGTTACCTGTATTCAACCTGTGCTCAATCTATGTCGTTCTATTACATTTCGGAAAATAAAAAACATTGTCTCAGTTTTTGCTGAAGGACTTGCCACTCTTTCTAGCAATGGCCATTTTTCAACTGCAGATGAACTGGTTTTGCATTGCATTTACATTTAGTCATTTAGCAGACACTTTTATCCAAAGCGACTTACAAATGACAATGGAAGCAATCAAAATCAACAAAAGAGCAATGATATACAAGTGCTATAACAAGTCTCAGTTAGCTTAAAGCAGCAAGGGTTTTTTACATTATATAATAAATAAAAAGAAATAGAAATTTAGAATTTTTTGGGGGGAATAGAAATGAATAGAATGCAAGTCTAAAAGGGACACATTTTTTAAAGAATAGAATTAGAATAGAGAGTGCTAGAGTAAGAGGGTCAAATAAAGATGTAAGAGATGTGTTTTTAGGCGATTCTTGAAGATAGCTAAGGACTGAGTTGGGCAGGTCATTCCACCAGGAGGGAACATTTAATTTAAAAGTCCGTGAAAGTGATTTTGTGCTACTTTGGGATGGAACAATAAAGCAACGTTCACTTGCAGAACGCAAGCTTCTAAAGGCACATAAGTCTGAAGTAATTAATTTAGGTAAAGGGGTGCAGAGCCAGAGGTGGTTTTGTAGGCAAACATTAATGCCTTGAATTTTATGCGAGCAGCTATTGTTAGCCAGTGCAAATTGATAAACAGAGGTGTGACGT
>NW_015652275.1:429619-441808 GCF_001515625.1 Sinocyclocheilus rhinocerous | reverse complement strand
TTGTTTTTAGCCGATTCTTGAAGATGGCTAAGGACTCAGCTGCTCGGACTGAGTTGGGCTGGGTTGAGTTGAAGGTGATGGTCCTTCATGTCTAGAGCAGCTATCGTCGGATCATCAGGATGGAATGAGAGGTAGAGTTGGGTGTCATCAGCATAGCAGTGATATGAAAAGCCATGTTTCTGAATGACAGAACCTTATGATGCCATGTAGACAGAGAAGAGAAGTGGTCCAAGAACTGAGCCCTGAGGCACCAGGGCAATTACAGCATTACAATTCTGGACTCCAAACGATTCGAGATGTTCACGCTCCACTGAAAACTAGGACTGTTTTGTTCATCAATTCTGCTCTGTGCTTCACTGTTAAAAGTCAAGGGCCGTCGTCTGGAGCATTTGTATGTCAGGACTGGACTTGTGGTACTTAGTTTAATTAAGTCTGGTGAAGGGAACACAAGAACCCTTTTTCTCTGTGGTATATTAAAGCCACCAGATTCCTTTCCCTGTGATTTGTACCCTGTTGATCTTTGTGAAGCTTTTATGTATTTTTTTTTTTTTTAGAAATATTGAAAATATTGATCAGCTGCATAAAATTTAGGTTGTTGTGCTTTCAACATTTGTTCTGACCAACCTCTAATTTCTACTCTTTCCGCTTTTAAACTTCCGATCACGCAGGAAGTAGTCTGTTTTATTCAAAAATCTTGTCACTTGGATCCTATTCCAATGTATTTGGTTCAAGTCTGTTTACCTTCTCTCTCTTCTTTAATTACCGATATTATACACTCTTTGCTTGTTTCTAGTCTTGTTCCGTCTCCACTAAAAACTGCTGTGATAACTCCTATACCTAAGAAACAGGGGGCTGATTCAAGTAACTTTGATAATTTTCAACCCATTTCTAATCTATTTTAAGATTTCTTTCTAAAATGCGGGTCTAAGAACATCTTTCTGATAATAGTCTGTACAAGGAATTTCCATCTGTCTTCCGTTCACGTCATAGTGTTGAAACTGCAGTAGTTAAGATTTCCTATGACTTACTGGCAGCTGCTGATTCACGACTTCTATCTATACTTATTCTGCTCGATTTGAGTGCAGCATTTTATACTATCTCACACAGTATTTTGTTGGACAGACTGGAGTGTATTGGTATCATGGGCACTGCCCTGACTAAATTACTAAATAGTAATAAGACTGAAATTCTTCTTGTTGGCTCAAAAAAACTATATGGCCAAGGCTAAATGTTCCTCAGTAAATATTGATATTTTTCCAATGTCTGTGTCTAAACAGGTTAAAAGTTTGGGTGTCATCTTTGATGGTACTTTATCATTCGAAACACATATAAACAGTGTCATTCGCTCTGAATATTCCCATATATGTAATATTAATCAACCTCGTCCGACTCTTTTGGTAAAGAGCATAGTTCTTGTTCATGCTTTAGTCACTTCCGGTATTGATTATTGTAATGCTCTTTTTTATGATTTGCCTTCAAAGCTTCTATATAAACTTCAGTTAGTACAGAATTCAGCTGCACAAATTATTTGCAGAACTCCTATAACTGAGCACATTACTCCCATGTTACAACACTTGCATTGGGTCCCAGTTAAATACAGTACCGACTTTAAAATCTTTCTTCTCGCTTACAAGGTACTCAATAATCTTGCTCCTTCATACTTATCTGATCTTCTTCATATCTACACTCCTACTCGCACTCTAAGATCATCTTCTGTATTCGCTATTGTTCTCCCTCGAATTCGCACAACTTCTATAATGTCTCGAGCCTTTAGTCATGCAGCCACATGACTCGATACCACAGGATAGGCAAAATAGTGAAAAAATTATTGTTTTTAATTCTCACGTTAAGACCCATCGTTTAGAATCAGAATCAGAATCAGAAAGAGCTTTATTTTTTATTTTTAGGCAGGCTTTTATGCGATTGCTTGTATACTTGTATTAAGTCTGTCCAGGCTGTAATAATGATTATTCTTGTTTAATGTTGATTGTTTCATTGTGAGGTGTCCTTGAGTGTCATGTAAGGCACCTATAAATAAAATGTAAATGAAAAAAAAAAAAAAAAATCATCATTAATGGTTGTGATTATAATTCAGGTTTGTGCAGTTCATTTGTGCTTGTCAGCGATATTCAAATAAACAGCAAAGTGCTGTTACTGTCACTTTCTTTAATGCAGCATTTATTAATTTAACATATATGATCAATATTCAAACTTAAAGTAGCATGTTTTACGAAACTGCAGTTTTAATAGAGAATGAGCTCAAAAAGAACAGCAAACATTGAATCCCATTAGACTGTATATTTACAGCATAACTTTGTACATATAAGCTGAGTTCAAGAGAAAATATCAGTTGCATCTGTTTCATGGCACATAAACATTGATTAAAAATGTCTTCAATGTTAAATGTGTTTGATGATCAAATAAACAACAGTAAAACTAGGAAATCACACGTGTTTATAAAACCTGATCATTAGCAATGCTAAACCTCTTCAAACACAACTGTGTAGATACAATGATTTCCAATCTGTTCTCACAGTTTCAGAAAAACAGAAAATGGTTTCACATCAATGCCGTGCAATGTACATGATTTCCTGACTGACTGCATTAAGATCTTATAAATAAAACCACAAACATGTGAAACATGAAACATTTACAAACATGAAACATTTCCATAATGCGTTTCTGCAGCCTGTGCGTTGAGGTAAGCGATGTGTCACACAATACTGAAACCTTGAAAGCCTAAGTCCTGGAAACAGGCATTATTTGAAAATACAGGTGCATCTCAATAAATTAGAATGTCGTGGAAAAGTTCATTTATTTCAGTAATTCAACTCAGCAAAACCCACAAGATATAGTGCTTTCAGTGCATCACAGAAATAAACAGCTGAAGAAAAAACTAGATGCCATGCAAAATGTAATGTGTAACTGCAACATTCATTACAAATGTAGTGGAGTAAAGAGTACAGATACTAATTCAATAATATCTTTGATACTCAGTAAAACTACCAAAGATCCAAAAAGATACTCAAGTACAGTAACTAATTACATTTACTCAAGTAATTTACACCTCTGTGATATACAAGCTATTTTTCAACGCTTTTCACTGCTGGAACGGAAAAGGAAAGACTTACTGGCAGCTGCTGATTCAGGACTTCTATTCGATCTTATCTAGCGGGTCGTACTCAATTTGCACAGCTGAAGCAGTTTTCATCAAAGCCTTCACATGTTACTACTGGGGTTCCACAGGGCTCAGTGTTGGGTCCTCTTTTATTTGTTATTTATCTTCTACCTCTTGGTAATATTTATAAGAAATTTGGTATTCAATTCCACTATGCTGATGACACCCAACTTTACCTATCCTCCAAACCCACCTCTACTTTTCCTCAGTCTATCCTCTCAGATTGTGTAGCTGAGATTAAAGAGTGGTTTACAGAAAATCGTCTTAAACTAAATAGTAATAAGACTGAAATTGTTCTTGTTGGTTTAAAAACCAATCTGGCCAAGTTTAAATGTTCCTCAGTGAATTTTGATAATTTTCCAGTGTTTGTGTCTAAACAGGTTAAAAGTTTGGGTGTCATCTTTGACAGTACTTTATCATTCGAAACATATAAACAGTGTCATTTGCTCTGAATATTCCCATATACGTAATATTAATCGACTTCATCTGGCTCTTTTGGTAAAGAGCACAGTTCTTGTTCATGCTTTAGTCACTTCCAGTATTGATTATTGTAATGCTCTTTTTTATGGTTTGCCTTCAAAGCTTCTCTATAAACTTCAGTTAGTACAGAATTCAGCTGCGCAAATTATTTGCAGAATTCCTATAACTGAGCACATTACTCCCATGTTACAACACTTGCATTGGCTCCTGGTTAAATACAGTATTGACTTTTAAATCCTTCTCCTCACTTACAAGGCACTCAATAATCTTGCTCCTTCATACTTATCTGACCTTCTTCATATCTACACTCCTACTCGCACTCTAAGATCATCTTCTGTATTCGCAATTGTTCTCCCTCGAATTCGCACAACTTCTGTGGTGTCTCAAGCCTTTAGTCATACAGCCACATGACTCGATACCACAGGATATGCAAAATATCATTAGCAATGCTAAACCTCTTCAAACACAACTGTGTAGATACAATGATTTCAAATTTGTTCTTACAGTTTCAGAAAAACAGAAAATGGTTTCTCATCAATGCCATGCAATGTACATGATTTCCTGACTGACTGCATTAAGATCTTATAAATAAAACCACAAACATGTGAAACATGAAACATTTACAAACATGAAACATTTCCATAATGCGTTACTGCAGCCTGTGTGTTGAGGTAAGCGATGTGTCACACAATACTGAAACCTTGAAAGCCTAAGTCCTGGAAACAGGCATTATTTGAAAATACAAATCAGAGTATTAAAGTTCATTATTACAGTCCTATTGTAGAAGTTCCCTATCATGTTGCACGTGGTTTTATACAGTAAAGCAAAGTGTGTAGCAACACTTGAACTGATATACCAGAGGTGTAAAGAATACCTGAAACCATACTTGAGTAAAAGTACAGAGTGAAAAATACTCCATTACAAGTTACAAGTCTTAAAGTATCTGATTTTAACAGTACGTAAGTATTTTACTTATACTAAATATAGGCTCAAAGATGCACTAGTCAAAGAGACACACCAGTGGAAAACTGTAACGTTGTGGAGAAGCTGCGGAAAACAGGCAGAGACGAGGATCTATGCACAGGTGTTTAATAGAAAAACTAGAACAAACACACACAAAAAAAATTAAAAAAACAAAAAACAATATATTTCAAGAAGGTATCTTCAGTATAACAGTTAAATAAAATAAAGTTAAGTAAAATTAAAAAGTCAAAGGCTTCTTGCAGTGGATGTGCTGGTTTGGGCCTCATCTCAGAGATAAAACACCTGTGATTCACAAATACTTGCAGGAACTCACATTCACATAAAGCAGCCTTGTTGACAAGTTTGTGTGAGTAAGAGCAAAACCCACAAGATATAGTGCTTTCAGTGCATCACAGAAATAAACAGCTGAAGAAAAAACTAGATGCCATGCAAAATGTAATGTGTAACTGCAACATTCATTACAAATGTAGTGGAGTAAAGAGTACAGATACTAATTCAATAATATCTTTGATACTCAGTAAATCTACCAAAGATTCAAAAAGATACTCAAGTACAGTAACTAATTACATTTACTCAAGTAATTTACACCTCTGTGATATACAAGCTATTTTTCAACGCTTTTCACTGCTGGAACGGAAAAGGAAAGACTTTGTGGTTTAGTGTCTCTGTATGGTCTGATGACAAAATATAAACATCGCCATGTTTCAAACTGTGAATAAGTGGGATGGAGAAATCACATCGCTGTTGTGTAGTGGTTTCACAGCAGTCACGTGACCCGTGCAGCTCTAACAGCTGATCTGAGATCAGATTTCTCCGCCCATCAAATCACATGATCATAGAGCTGTCAGGCAACAGGTGTTTCCTTCAGAATAAAAGTCAGAGTGTTTAAGTTAAATATTGAATTCATATGCGAGTGATTAAACAAATAATTCACAAGATTATGTCAGTCGCTGAACATCATGCTACATTATGCTGATCTTCTGACAGCTCAGTCTGCTTTGATTGAATTCCCATTAGATGACTATAATGACCAATCATATACTCCTCTTTATTGGGAGGCACCAATACACTCACCTGTGTGTGTGTGTGTGTGAGAGAGAGAGAGAGAGATAGTGTGTGTGTGTGTGTGTGTGTTTGTGTGAGAGAGAGAGATACTTTTAATTTTGTTTAAATGTATAGTTAGTCTCACTAAACATGCTGTGGCTTAAAAGTGTTGACATTTGAGGATAAGACTCTTACAGAACCATGTAAGTTTTCATGCTTTTTATTATAAACCTTTTATAAAGCTTTTTAATATAAATATGAAGCTTAAATATAAAGTTGTGTTTGTGTTCTACCAATTGTGCTTCTCTGGAAAACTAAACCTGCTAGTGATGTGGAAAGGAGTCAGTGTGTTTATGCTTAATTTGTTTATTACTGCAATTATAATGATTATGATGATGTTTTTTATTAGTGCACTGTAAAAATTATTGTTGGCTTAACTTAAAAAAGTAAGTAACCATGACTTAAAATTTTAAGTTCACTGAAAATAAAAATTTTAGTTAATACAAAGAAAGAGACTGGTTTGATCAACAGAAACTCACAGTATTGTGTTATCTGAATGTTAGTTATACAAGTTGACTTGACAAAAAGAAAAAAGCTATGATAACAAATCATGAAAATAATTATACAGCCTAGGGTTATTAATATTATTATTTGATAGTTAATACTCTGATGAGATGACTGATTGGTAGCGATTTTCTAAAACCTGTAGTTTGTGTATTTGGTTTGACGGAAAAGTCATCATAATTCACAGAGAACACACCAATTTCATTTAACATATTCTGTGATTTTTCCCTTAACATAATTCACTGGTTGATCAGCTGTCACTGGTCAAATGGTTTAAGTGATGTTTAAGTGTTTAATGTTTAGTATGTTGGACATTTAAAAGAGTTTTGAAAGAGAAGTTATGATGACTTTTTTTTGTGGTTATTATTCTGCTGAAGACGACCGATGGCCATAATAAATGAGGTACCAGCCCTATATTAATTTATTTTAAAACATTTTTATCTAACTGTAATTGTTTGTTATTTAATTTAATTTAATTTAATAATTTATGCATTTAGCAGACGCTTTTATCCCAAGCGACTTACAGTGCATTCAGGCTATACATTTTATACCAGTTATTTATTAATTTATCTTCTTCAAGTAATATTAATAGCCAGCACAGCACTTGTTCACGTTAATTCTAACATTTTTAGCAATGACTTAGAAATGACTTGTGACTGGCAACCAGTTTATATTCAATGAAAATAATATAATTTGTGTTCATGTAGCCACCACCCACTACGTATATCAAGCTCCTGGTAACCACAAACACGTCAGCGTAACACATTCTTTTCAATGGTAAACACTTTTATCATGCATGAACAACATGTGTTAAACATTCAGATGAAATGAAAGTGATTACAGACAATAGAGAGAAAGACCACATGAATGAAAATTATACTCTTTTTTTTTTTATGCAGAAACCTCCCCTACACTTAAGGTAGGGATAAAGGAGGCAACGTCACTCTGCCATGTGAATATGAGGGCAGTGAGATTCCTGATATTGAGTTGAGTCGGTCAGAAAACATAGCTGTCTGTCAGACTGAAGAGTGTAGTGGACGAGTCTGTAAGAAAGGAGCATGTGACGTCGTCATCAAGAATCTGAGCTTCAGTGATGCTGGGAAATACTTTTTGAGAGTCAATGATCAGGCAGAGCTGAAGCGACAAATCAGGACGTACCAACTTTGTATTGATGGTAAAGTTAAAACTGATTAGCATGTGTAATTTCCTTTAGTAACTGTGACGTAAGCCATGTGTATCTTGCCATGCTGCGGACGCAAGCTTCAGACGAAGAAGTGAATGATGTGTGCTCCCGGCGCCTATTTATACTATAGTCGCACCGTAGTGACGTCATGGCTGTCGCCGGCCAACGAGTTGGTGTTTTTTCAATGTATGCTTCAGACACGGGTCACGACGAGGCGTTCCCCCCCATAGCGACCCCTAGAGGATGCAGTGTCTCGTTCCCTACTCAGGGAACCATGGTTACATATGTAACCTGAGACGGTTTTCCTATTGCTTATTTTTAAATGATTATATTTGTCCTCCCAGTCCTAGATATTTGCTTATGCCTTGGATTGATTATAATAATGATTAATATCTTTTTGTAGTGAGCCGGATCATTTGGCTCAGCAATAAGGACTGGCTCTTTCAGCCTGCAAATGAAAGCCTTTCATTCACATTATTTTGCAGCACAGAAGTAAGCCGTTTTCCGTGAATGCATGAGACTTGTAGGTAAATAACTAGAAAAACATCAAAGTGCAGTAAGCTGTACAAACCAGTGTGTTTATACAGTAATTGCAACAATACATTAAAATAATGTAAGAAATACCTGTTTGCAGTAGCAAGCAGCATAACTAGCAGATTTATAAGTTGAATTACTGAAATAAATGAACTTTTCCATGACATTCTAATTTATTGAGATGCACCTGTAGATAAATAACTGAAAGTGAATGAAACAGAGGCCTTGCTTATTGAAGTTAATAACACAGCCAAATTTAGCAATGATTTGACCTAAATATCAATTAAATTATTCAGTGTAATTATATTATGTTCAGTATAAAAACCTTAGATAATATAAAAACATCAAATACTTTGACAGAACGTTAGTGAAATGTCCGAAATGAATTATTCAAAATGGAATACAACGCGTTGTACAGTATAATAAATAATTATATTACAATGTGCAAAACAGCAGCATCCAATACTTGTAATGTTGTGCCCTGAAACACTGTAACATTGATCAGAGAAAGTGACCGAACACGAGCAAAACAACGCTCAGTCAGATCTGTGAAGTCAGATCCAAAAACACAGACAGCTTAACTGGGAAAATCCGACATTCTACAGGTAGCAGGAGGGAAGCTGGGAAGAGAGCACATACTGTATATTTATTTTTTTCAATTTTGAACATGTTTAAAGATTTTGTAAAGCTCTCAATTCCTTCTGTTTTACTTGCTCTGTTGTCTTGTGGCATCAGTTTTTGTCAGTTCAGTTTTCCCTTTGATTCTGTACCTGATCCTGCCGAGGATATACAGTATCTCACAGAAGAGTACACCCCTCACAATTTTGTAAATATTTTATTATATCTTTTCATGTGACAACACTGAAGAAATGACACTTTGCTACAATGTAAAGTAGTGAGTGTACAGCTTGTATAACTCAAGCTCAACACACTCAAAATAACTCAACACACAGCCATTAATGTCTAAACCGCTGACCACAAAAGTGAGTACACCCCTAAGTGAAAATGTCCAAATTGGGCCCAATTAGCCACTTTCTCTCCCCGGTGTCATGTGACTCATTAGTGTTACAAGGTCTCAGGTGTGAATGGGGAGCAGGTGTGTTAAATTTGGTGTTAGTGTCTCTGCATTGTGGACTAATGACAAAATGTAAACATCAACGTGTTTTAAACTCGTGAATGGAGAAATCACATTTCACATTTCACATCAGTCATGTGACCCGTGCAGCTCTAACAGCTGATCTGAGATCAGATTTCTCCGCCCATCAAATCACATGATCATAGAGCTGTCAGGCAACAGGTGTTTCCTTCAGAATAAAAGTCAGAGTGTTAGCGTTTAAAATGTAATCAATATGATTAAATAATTAATAAGATTCACAAGATTACGTCAGTCACTGAACATATTATGTTAAACGTCTAACAGCTCAATCTGCTTTGAATGAATTCCCTGTCGATGACTGTATAATGATGACCAATCATATACTCCTCTTTATAGGGAGGCAACACATATTTCCAGACTGTCAAAACACTCACCTGTGTGTGTGATACTTTTAGTTTTGTTTCTACTTAAATGTGTAGTTAGTCTCACTATAAACGTGCTGTGGCTTAAAAGTGTTGACACCTGAACATAAGACTCATACAGAACCATGTAAGTTTTCATGCTTTTTCATATAAACCTTTTATAAAGCTTTTTAATATAAAGCTTAAATATGTGTTTGTGTTCTATTGTGTTTCTCTGGAAAACTAAACCTTACTGATGTGGAAAGGAGTCAGAGTGTTTATCCTCAACTTGTTTATTATGATGATTATGATGGTTTTTTTTTTAGTGCACAGTAAACAATTATTGTTGGTTTAACTGTAAAAAGTAATTAACCTGGTTCCCTTCAAATTTTAAATTCGCTGAAACTAAAAAAAATTAGTTAATGCAAAGAAAGAGACTGGTATGATCAACAGAAACTCAAAGTATTATGTTATCGGAACAACATTAATTATCTAAGTTGATTTGACAAAAAGAAAAAAAGTTTTGATAAACCATAAAAAAAACATTTTTACAGTGTGGAGTTATTCATATAAACATTTGATAGTTCTACATTTATTACTATTACGACGAAATGAAACTAAAAATGTATTTGTCTCAGGAAAGCATGTAGTCTGTATACTATCTGTCACATAAACCAGCTCTTCTGTATTCTCAACAGGCCAGATTTCTTGCATCTTCTGTTGCTGTTTTGCCTTTTCAGCGGTCAGTACAGCATTGTTGTTTATAAATTGTAACCGTTTTTTTTTTTTTTACAATTGCACCTGTACATCTGCTACAGCTTTATACTTTTGTCATCAACACTTGTAATGTTAAAATGTGGCACTGCTAACATTGTCGTCTCCTTCATGCTTCTTAATTAATCCAGTTGACTAAAAATAACTCTACTAGAACAATGTACAAAGACGAGTATAGAGAACAGAGAGAAGAAAGACCACATGTATTTTTCAGTATAGAACGAATGCTGTCTTTTTATTTATTTATTTTTGTGTGTGTGTGCAGGAACCACCCCTATACCTGCGATAGGGATAAAGGGAGGAAACGTCACACTGACATGTGTACATAAGGCCACTAATATTGTTCAGATTGAGTTATTCAGTCAGTCAGGAGACATAGATGTGTGTCAGGATGAAGAATGTAGTGTTCGAGTGTTTAAAAAAGGAAACTGTGACGTCGTCATCAAGAATCTGAGCTTCAGTGATGCTGGGAAATACTACTTGCATGTCTATTACAATAATGATCAGACAGAGCTGGAGCGACAAATCAGGACGTACCAACTTTGTGTTGATGGTAAAGACATAACTGATCAAACATCAGCATCTGCTTTCTGGTTTTCTTTTAATAATTGTGTGGTCTTGCATGTAACCAGCAGAGATTATAATAATGATTGATGTCTTTGTGTTTCTCCTCAGATGAGATTTCTGTGAGCATCGGTGAGCAGCTGGAGTTAGATGTTCTTGTTGTCAGAAGCTGATAAAGTGCAGCATCAGAGCAGAAGAAGCACAGGGTGGAAGGAGGATTGGAGCAGAAGCGACGGAGTTCAGAGCGAACGAATGACCATCAGAGATAGAAACCTGATCATTAGTAACTTTACAGCCAGAGACGCAGGAACATACAGAGTTCTGGACTCTGATGGAGATCTCTTGATCACGGTGAAAGTCAGAGGTGAGAGAAGCTCAGTGGATGTATTATTTTAAAATCAGTTTGACAGCTGAGGTTTATTCATCATGATTTGATCAGCAAATTGATGCTAAACTGTTTGATGAACCTTTCAGTATCCTCTACAGCTTCTGCAAAATCAGGCTCAAAGGGAGAACTAAACAACACAAATGATGACAAACCCAATGACACCGAAAAACATAGTAAGTAAACTGAGGAGTTATTGAGAGATTTACAAAATCTTTTGCATCAAACCTCAATATCCTTTTCGGGTGTTTTTGAGGTTCTTAATGTGCTTTAAATTGCATGAAACTCGATGCACACATCAGAATTATCTGCCATTAGATATTGGCAAAAGCTCAGAAATGGGTGCGGAGGAGGGTTCTATAGTGGCACCTTTTGACAAAAGTGTGGGGGTGTGGGGGGGGTGTTAGTTTTTCCTACAGTCACCAAACTTGGTACATATATTGTTCTCATCAAGCCGGAAAACTTTCTAATTTACAGTCATTAGCAATGACCAACAGCAAGTCGGCTATTTTGTCCGTTGACAATTCAGGCTGTGAATTTTTAACTACTCCTCCAATCATACAATTCACACCAAACATTGTCAACATGATGCCAAAACACTGAGGATTCTAAATTGTGAATGATTTTTGCATATCTGGAATGGTGTTGCCATGGCGAGGGGTTAGATTTGATTTCATTTGGTTCTATATACAGTGGGTGTCGAAAATAATCAGCCCCTTTAAAATAATCACATTTTGTTGCTTTGCAGCCTGAAATGAAGATGGACACAGTTATTGTTTTATCCAGCTGTATTTACTCAGTGCAACTTATAACATCCAAGTAAAAGATAAAACACCAACATGTCAGGAAAAAAAAAAAAAAACAATCACTGAGTTGGAAAAAGGATGACCCGCCTCCTAAAAACGACGTATAAACTCAATCAGGTGCAGCTACACAAAGCTATTTTACTCTCAACTGTGATCAGCTGTGGTCATTTTGATCAGCTCAGCATGAAAAGAGCTT
>NW_015652275.1:420900-428732 GCF_001515625.1 Sinocyclocheilus rhinocerous | reverse complement strand
AATCAGCCCCTTTAAAATAATCACATTTTGTTGCTTTGCAGCCTGAAATGAAGATGGACACAGTTATTGTTTTATCCAGCTGTATTTACTCAGTGCAACTTATAACATCCAAGTAAAAGATAAAACACCAACATGTCAGGAAAAAAAAAAAAAAAACCAGAGTTGGAAAAAGGATCAGCCCTCCTAAAAATGATTTGTAAACTCAATCAGGTGCAGCTAATCACCTTCTCAATGGCACACAAAACTATTTGTCTTTCAACTGTGATCAGCTGTGCTCATTTTGATTATGAAAAGAGCTTTCCTGGAGCATTTCAGTCCTTGGTAGTGCAACTGAAGCAAACAATCAATTATGGGTGGCAAGACACTGTCAAAAGATCTCCGGGATAAAGCTGTGGACAGGCACAAGTCAGGAGACGAATACAAAAAAAAACATTTCAAAGGCTTTATCAATGCCGAGAAGCACAGTGAAGTATATTATTAAGAAGTGGAAGGTATTTGGTAAAACACAGACCCTCCCAGAATCAGGACGTCGCTCCAAACTGGATGAAAGAGCCGGAGGAAACTGCTCAGAGAGGCGACCGAGAGCCCTACAGCAACTCTGAAGCAGCTGCAGGAGTTTATGACAAAGAGTGGCCATTGTGTGCATGAGACAACAATATCACAGATCCTCTGCAGATGTGGCTCGTATGGAAAAAAGCCACTCCTCAAGAAAGGCCACATGCAGTCAGACTGAGCTTTGCCAAAACACACCTCGAAGATTCTGAGGCAGATGAGACTAAAATTGAATTATTTGGCCTCGACACCAAATGATACGTTTGGCGGAAATCCAATCCAGCTCAGCATCCAAATAGCAGCATTCCTGCAGTAAAGCATGGAGCTGGTGATGTCCTGTTATGGGCTGTTTCTCTGCAGCAGTGACTGGAGCACTCGTTAGGATAGAAGGAAAAATGGATGGGGGAAAATACCGTCAAATTCTTGAGGAAAATCTGCTGCCCTCTGCCAGAAAGCTGTCAATGGGAAGAAGGTTTAGCTTCCAACATGACAATGACCCAAAGCACACAGTGGTTGAAGGAGAAGTTGAATGTCCTTGCATGGCCTTCAGAGCCCAGACTCGAACCCCACTGAAAATCTGTGCAATGACTTGAAGCCTGCAGTCCACAAACGCTCTCCATCAGATTGAACTGAACTCGAGCAGTTCTGCAAAGTCTAGATGTGCAAAATTAGTAGAGACATTTCCCAACAGACTAAAGGCTGTAATTAAAGCAAAAGGTGGTTCAACGAAATACTGACACAAGGAGGTGATCCTGTTTCCAACTCAGTGATTCTGTATTATTATTATTTTTTTATGTTGGTGTTTTATCTTTCACTTGGATGTTATAAGTTGCACTGAGTAAATACAGCTGGGTGAAACAAAAACTGTGTCCGTCTTCATTTCAGGCTGCAAAGCAACAAAATGTGATTATTTTAAAGGGGGGGGGGCAATTATTTTCTATACCCACTGTATATGATTATGACCTTAATTGATTGACACCATTATAATAATAAATTAATGCATTTGTGTGTGTCCTCAGATGAGATTTCTGTGAGCATCGGTGAGCAGCTGGAGTTAGTAGTGTAGTCAGTTAAGTAGTATCACGACTCCGTAAGAGATTTTATAGCTATATCGGTCACATAACAAACCTTCTGTATTCTCATCAGGTTGAATCTGCTGCTGCTGAGCTTTCTCAATTGTAGCGGTCAGTATCATTAATATTAATAATTATTTTGAATTGTTTTTTTTTATTTCAGTTCCAGCTAGATTTATTCTAGTCAGCTGTTTTTCTCAGTCAAGTGAATTTAGTGGACATTTGTAGATTGATGGTGGAAATTTCCAATCATATTACATAAATAACACACACTGCCTTCAGTGGTTTGCAGTTCATTCCAGTTCATCACTTCTACAGTTTTATACTATTGTCATCAACATTTGAAACTTTTGTAATGTGCCACATCTAATATCATTGGCTACTTGTTGCCTTCATTTATATATTTTTTAATCCAGTTGACTAAAATACCTACACTATTTTACATTTAAAATTACAGAGAAACACCTTATAAAAATAAATCATGTATTTTTTTTCAGTATTAATACTTTGTATTCAATTAATATTATACTGTCTCTATTTGCAGAAACCTCCACTATACCTGTGAAAGGAGAAAAGGGAGGCAACGTCACACTGACATGCGAATATGAGGCCAAAGACATTTTGGATATTAGTTTAAACAGTCGGTCAGAAAACATAGATGTGTGTCAGGATGAAGAATGTAGTGTTCGAGTGTTTAAAGAAGGAAACTGTGACGTCGTCATCAAGAATCTGAGCTTCAGTGACGCTGGGAAATACTACTTGCATGTCTATTACAATAATGATCAGACAGAGCTGGAGCGACTAATCAGGACGTACCAACTTCATATTCATGGTAAAGACAAAACTGATTAAACCAAAAACATTTGCTTTCTGGATTTTCTTTAGTAATTGTGTGATATTTCATGTAACCAGCAGAGACTCTGAATATTAGTCACCAATATGGGTTTTTCTGATGGCTGATTTCATCTAAATAATGAATGATTACACTTGGTCCTCCGATCCTAAATATGTGCTTATGGCCTTGATTGAGTGACAGCATCATAATAATGATTGTCTGTGTTTCTCCTCAGATGAGATTTCTGTGAGCATCGGTGAGCAGCTGGAGTTAGATGTTCTGTTGTCAGAAGCTGATAAAGTGCAGCATCAGAGCAGAAGAAGCACAGAGTGGATGAAGGTCTGGAGCAGAAGTGATGGAGTTCAGAGCGAACGAATCACCATCAGAGATAGAAACCTGATCATTAGTAACTTTACAGCCAGAGACGCAGGAACATACAGAGTTCTGGACTCTGAAGGAGAAATCTTGATCACAGTGACAGTCACAGGTGAGAGAAACTCAGTAGATGTTAAGAAATGTTATTTTTTAAAGCATTTGGACAGCTGAAGTTTATTCCTATTCGAACATCAACATAAACATTGATGTTAAACTGTGTGACTTACCTTTCAACATCCTCTACAGAATCAGGAAAACAATCAACGGAAAAACTGGACGATACTGAACAACACAGTAAGTAAAACAGGAGGCATTACAAATGATGATCACAGTGACAGTCAGAGGTGAGAGAAGCTCAGTGGATGATTAGAAATATTATCTTTAAAGCATTTATGCAGGTAATGTTACATCATGATTTGAACAGCAAATTAATGCTACACTACTGACTATACTATGTCTAACCTTTCACTATCCTCTACAGAATCAGGCTCAAAGCTTTACAAAATCTTTACAAAAAAAAGTATTATTTTAATATGCATTTAAAGAAGTTGAAGTTTTCTCTATAATTAGGTTTGCATAAATTTAAAGTAAATGAAGGAATCACACGCACGCATGTACGTCATTACGGAATATGTGCGACGCTTACGTACAGCCCGGCTAGCTCAGTCGGTAGAGCATGAGACTCTTAATCTCAGGGTCGTGGGTTCGAGCCCCACGTTGGGCGGAAGTTTTTTATCGTGTTTTGGCGTCTGTGTTTTCTCAGACTCTGTGCCCTGGTCTGTGGGTCTGTGGGTCTGTGGCTCTGTGGGACGGGGTGGTTCTGAAGGCAGTAGCCGTGGATGTTCTCCTTCTGGTCCTCTTCAGTCTCCAGCACAGTCTTCTGGCCTGGACTCCGGTTAAGCGAGTGTTTGGTGTTTTGTCCAGATCCGTGTACTGCTTCACCACCGCCGCAGCACTGCAGGTACCTCTGGCCCCGTTAATGCACTGTATATATTGCATGCTGCCTGATTTTTCTAAAACAGTTATTTTTTAATAAAATATTTAGTTCTCCAAGTGGTGTCCAATTGTAATCTCAGAAATAAATGGATCTATATTGCTTTTTTTAGTTGTGGGATTTAGTATTTTCAATCTTTTAGATGCCACGGACCCCTAAATATGATCATCCCTGTGCGAGGGACTCCAAGTCTCATATTTAAAAGGCAACTAAATATTTAAATGTATAAAGACCCCATTAATACTATGAAAAATTTATATTATAAATATGTATAAAATATTATTTGGATTATGTTGCATCGTTACTTTTCTATTCACCGTAATACTGTACAGTTAGATGTGTTATTTAAATCAAAATGTATTGATTATTGTAAATTTTTTTAATCAAATGCATATATTATTTAAATACAATTTTATTTTTATTTTTTTCACTTCCACACGAACCCAGTAATGTCTAAGTAACTTCTGTAATTACCTACCTTGGCAATTCATTTAATAACACACATCATAACAATGAAATGTGACACTGAGAATATAATATATTCTGCTCTAACTGTATTCTTGTTCTGTGTGTAGATATTGATGCACTATTGGCAGCCGGTCACCAGCGCCCCCTGCCTGTGGTAAGTGCGCAATGCACCCTGGGATATCTGGTTCCCGCTCATCTGTTTTATTTTACACTTCCTGTGCTGGGCCATAATCTGCAGCATCCTGCTCATTTTTGACTATCCAGAACTGCTGGGCATCAAATAGGTACATTTACACCAACAAAAGCTCTATTTTAACTTTGTTAAATTCTAACTCTAACTCTGCTGTTAAACCTGTTGCACACACAATCTCCTGCATGCCTTCTGTCGTCTGATTGATAGTTTAGAGTTTTTTATCCAGTCAAAGCTCTTTTAGTGTAATTGTACAAACGTCCAGCTTCAGCTGGAGCTTCACGTGTCTTTCTGCTGTCAAATCTATAAATTCACTGTAAACCACGGCTTCACGGGGCTTATTGCTTTATTGATTTACAGCGCAAGCATCAGAATTTCATCACATAAATATCAGCATCTGAACCAAATTGCATATTTTGCACTTTATATTTCATATAGCATTTTTTCCTCCAATTTGCACTTGTTTTTTCCCAATTTGCATATTGTAAATCATCTGTCTCCTCTGTTTCTCAAGTGTATTATGAGTGTTTGTGTCTGGGCGACCCTCTCCTGCTGAAGTCTGAGAATGCGCAGCGGCTTTACTCTCACCTCAGGCATCCCGTCTGTGTGGAGCTGCTCACGGTGCTCTGGTTTCTCCCCACGTTCCCGCTGGACCGGCTCCTGCTGGCTGTGTACCTGTCTGTTTACCTGATCCTCGCTCACTCGCTGGACACCCAGGACTGCGCTTACCTGCGCTGGCAGCTGCGCAGCAAACTGCAGCTCTTCTCCGCACCACTAGAGGGATTTCGTTCCCTCGATTTATAAATTGTACGCACGATTTACTAATTCGTTCCCTCGATTTTTTAAATTGTACGCACGATTTACTATTTCGTTCCATCGATTTATAAATTGTACGCACGATTTACTATTTCGTTCCCTCGATTTGCTAAATCGTGCACACGATTTATAAATTCGTTCCCTCGATTTATAAATTGTGCGCACGATTTACTAATTCGTTCCCTCGATTTTTTAAATTGTACGCACGATTTACTATTTCGTTCCATCGATTTATAAATTGTACGCACGATTTACTATTTCGTTCCCTCGATTTATAAATTGTGCACACGATTTACTAATTCGTTCCCTCGATTTTTTAAATTGTGTGCACGATTTACTAATTTGTTCCCTCGATTTTTTTAAATTGTGCGCACGATTTACTAATTAGTTCCCTCGATTTATAAATTGTGCGTACGATTTACTAATTCGTTCCCTTGTTTTTTAAATTGTGCGCACGATTTACTAATTCGTTCCCTTGATTTTTTTAATTGTGCGCACGATTTACTAATTCGTTCCCTCTATTTTTTTTTTATTGTGCGCACGATTTACTAATTCGTTCCCTCGATTTATAAATTGTGAGCACGATTTACTAATTCGTTCCCTCGATTTTTTATAAATTGTGCGCACGATTTACTAATTCGTTCCCTTGATTTATAAATTGTGCGCACGATTTACTAATTTGTTCCCTCGATTTGCTAAATCGTGCATGCAAATTGAGGGAACTAAATAGTAATTGTGTGCACGTTTTAGTACATCGAGGGAACAAATTAGTAAATCGTGCGCACTATTTATTTATTTTTCTTGCATCTTGCATCTCTCCGTAGTTACTTGAGTTCAGAAGTTTTTTTGGGGAGGGGCATTTTCTTTTTTTTCTCTTCCTAACAAAGTCAGGAAGATTTTACCACTAATGCAACTGAATGAACAACAAATGATGCAAATTTAGTGTGTAACTGAGGCTTCATCTGTGCATTTTAGGGAATGATGGGAAATGTAGTTTTGTTGCACAAGCCTCTTGCCTCTTAAACCAAAAATATTGTTGTTCTTCAACAGTACACAAATGCACAACTAAAATTGTACTGTTGACTTCAACAACTTACACGTCTTATAATCAAAACCAATTTGTTTTCATCTTAATTCATTAATTGTCCCACCAATTTTTGACTTTTTTTGATGTTCATGTCTCATACTGATGTGACTTGAAGGCAGCATTACAATCAAAGCTATGTTTGGAATGAAAATACTGCACAATATACTATAAACTGTCCAAAATATCTTTTAAAACTACATGAAACAATATTTGCATGCATCAATGCATCAACAAATGCAGCATATTGCATATTTCACTGCAGTGCCGCATCTGTTTTCATGTGAGTGCATGCATTTTTAATATTGAAATGAAGCTTTTCAAAAATTTGAATCAATTGAACCAGTTGCTTCACAAAATGATTTACGTTTTTTGAATAACACACATAAATGCATTGAAAACTCAGGCCAAATATGCATGAAACACCTTTTACAAAGCAGTTGCAAAGTATAATCTATTAAATGCAATTAACACCATTAAATAAGAAGTGTCTGTGTAATATGTGTTATTTTATTAAATTTGTAGAGCGTGGTTAATCAGACTTGTAAGAGACTATTATCTACAACTCTTCCAGTTTATTATATAAATGTGTTATTAAACAAGAATAAAACTGATCTGAGATCAGGTAAAAACCATATAGACACTGGTTCATGTGACATTCTGAAATGTTTTGAAAGCTTTGTTTACTGAAATCATGTGACTTTGGTTTGATATGCACGGGTTCAAAACAAATGATCCGCAAAGGTTTCAAAGCTTCACACAGCAGTTTCGAAATCACTAATGTTTAATTCAGCAAGTGCTGTCCAGTTATCATCTCGGAAATTAATACGGTTATTGTGTATTTTTGAGCAGTATGACAGTGTGCCATTTCAAAATCTATCTGGTAGTATTTGAAGTCCTCGTCCTTTATGTTCTATTTTCTACACATTTCCACTGTATACATTTATTTATTTAATTTTTTACAAAAGAATAGTTTCTAAAATCAATTTATATATAAATGGATGGATACACACACACACACACAAAGGTATTCAAATTTTTTTGAACAGTAAGATTTTTAATGTTTTTAAAGAATTATCTTCTGCTCACCAAGCCTGCATTTATTTGATCAGAAATACAGCAAATGCAGTAATATTGTGATATATTTGTACTATTTAAAATAACTGCTTTCTATTTGAATCTATTGTAAACTGTAATTTATTCCTGTGATGCGCAGCTGAATTTTCAGCATCATTACTCCAGTCTTCAGTGTCACATGATCTTCAGAAATCATTCTAATATGCTGATTTGCTGCTAAAAAAAAACAATTATTATTATTATTATTATGTTGAAAACAGCTGAGGATAATTTTTTTCAGGTTTCTTTGATGAATAGAAAGATCAGAAGAACAGCGTTTATCTGAAATAGAAATATTTTGTAACATTATAAATGTCTTTATCATCACT
>NW_015652275.1:383551-420112 GCF_001515625.1 Sinocyclocheilus rhinocerous | reverse complement strand
TGATGAATAGAAAGATCAGAAGAACAGCGTTTATCTGAAATAGAAATATTTTGTAACATTATAAATGTCTTTATCATCACTTTTGATCAATTTAAAGCATCCTTGCTAAATAAAAGTATTAATTTCTATAATTTCACCATACCCACCCATAATTTTCTTCAGTAAAAAAAATGATACTGACTCCAAGCTTTTGAATGGAATAGTGTATAATGTTACAAAAGCTTTTTATTTCAGGTAAATGCTAATCTTTGGATCTTTCTATTAATCAAAGAATCCTGAAAAAAAATGTACTCAGCTGTTGTACATATTAATAATAATAATAATTTTTTTTTTTTTGAGCAGCAAATCAGCATATTAGAATGATTTCTGAAGATCATGTGACACTGAAGACTGGAGTAATGATACTGAAAATTCAGCTTTGATCACAGAAATAAATTACATTTTAACAGATATTCACATAGAAAACAGTTATTTTAAATAGTAAAAATATATCACAATATTACTGCATTTGCTGTATTTCTGATCAAATAAATGCAGGCTTGGTGAGCAGAAGAGAATTCTTTAAAAAACATTAAAAATCTTACTGTTCAAAAACTTTTGACTGGTAGTGTAGATATACATATATATAAAATAAATCACATTCTTTCTATTTTTAGTCAGCGGAGGAGGAGCTGATGTATTTTGGCTCCAGGTCAAAGGTCATCAGATTAAATTCCTCTACTTGGAAGAGACACAAAACACACACATTCACTCACACTTGCTTGCTAGCATCAAGCCAATGCATCGCGATCAGTTACGTGGAGAAAATGACAGATTGGATGATTTTCTTTTGCTCTTTTACTTCTGCTTTTATGAAGGCTTTTGTACCACAGCTGTTTTGCATACACTGCAAGTTTTATATAATACTTTTATTTTTGCAAATATTTTAGCATCGCAAAACCAAGAGGTCAGCAGGTGGGATAAATGCAGCATTAACCTCCTGTGTTTTTTAGGATTAAGTGCCATGCTACTGCAAAACGTGGCTTTTATTTTATAAAAATGTCTAAGGTGTTTGAAGTGTGTTTACATATAATGACCTCAGAGTTTGATACAGAATGCATTTTTATATGGTCAATAAAATTGAAATTACTTTTGTAAAAGTGCATTAAAAAAGCACTGTTGTTAGAGCTGGAAACCATTATTAAACTCCTTCATTTTGTTTATTGGCTTGACTTTTTACTGTATCATCATGTGGATTCATCACACCACTTTGCTGAACAATGCCGAATAAAATGCTGCAACAAATAATGTATTTTTGTCTTGAATTAAAAGTATATTTCAGTAACCAGATTGACGACAAAAAAACGTCCATTAGATGTTTAATTAGGTTAAATTATATGCATGCAGTAAAAGGATAAAGTGTATTTCGCAGTAACTGCTCACCGTTTGTATATAAATAGTCTAGTTAATATGATACCATAAACTATGTGTGATATTTATATAATGTATAATAAAGAGACCAATTAATGCACGCGTAACGGTGAGCGGATGCGTTATCTAAGAGCTGGCGTTTAATTCCCGTGCGTCCGTCACCTCGCGTAACTCTCCCGTTAACGGCTCCGGTGTCCGCAGGGACTCGGATGAGGAGGAGATGCAGACGGCAGTTTAGTTAAACGTCTTTTCTTAGGCAGCGCCTGTGATTGTCCTGCTGGAGTTTAATGTAATTATGGGATTACAGTCCTGCGCCTGTAATACACAGCCGCTCCGATTCACGGGACCGACATACAGTTCACGGAATCACACAAATATGAATTAACTGGAGGTTTCTTACTCGGTGCGTGTTAGAAAGGTTGCTGATTCCTTTTTGCAAGGATTGAAGGAATTATCTGGACTTTTGATGCGTCTTTTTGGAGTTACACTAATGCAAAGATGAACGTCGAGCGCGTGGAAACGAGGAAAACTTAATTCGGTCATCCCACAAAATCTGAAGCAATAAGGTTTGCAAAAACAGTTATTTAAAACATTATTTATGAAGTATTGTGTTTTAGATCAATATGTCAAAATATATGGGCGAACTTTTAGCATCTCAGTATGGTGTATGAACAGAATTACATTTTCTATCCAACAAATCACAATTCAAGTAGTTGAAACGACAAAAAAGACAACAGTGTAACACTACAACTAATTTAAAACTATTTTACCATTTTCTAATTTTTGCATGGATTGTTAAATTATATTTGAACAGGCTATTAAACATGCAAATGATTGCATGCGAAATTGCAAGTAAATGTGTGCTTTGAAAATTAATTTGACATCACATGATTATTTAAAAACTTGCAAAAAAAAAAAAAAGTGACCAGACGGTGATCCATACTGTTCAAAAACGTTTGACTGGTAGTGTAAGTTTTTTAATGTTTTTTTTTTTTTTTTAAATAATTCTCTTCTGCTCACCAAGCCTGCATTTATTTAATCAGAAATATAGAAAAAGCAGTAATATTGTGAAATCTTTTTACTTTTCAAAATAGCTGATTTCTATTTGAATATCTGTTAAAATATAATTTATTCCTACGATCAAAGCTGAATTTTCAGCATCATTACTCCAGTCTTCAGTGTCACATGATCCTTTAGAAATCATTTTAATATGCTGATTTGCTGCTCAAAAAAACATTTAAATAGTAAAAATATTTCACAATATTACTGATTTTGCTGTATTTCTGATCAACGAAATGCAGGCTTGGTGAGCAGAAGAGACTTCTTTAAAAAACATTACAAATCTTACTGTTTGAAAACTTTTGACTGGTAGTGTAAATATGCATTCTCTTTTCCATTCAGATTAATTTGAGTTTGAGTTAAATATGTGTTTTAGACATACCTGAAAGAGTGTCAGTGTTTATTCTGACAGTAGATTTGCACTGTTAACTGCATGTTTACCACATAAAAAACACAGCCAATGTGTTCATCAGTTTGTGTATTTGTTTTGACAGAACTCCTGGGTGTCCTTGGATAAAATTGTCTTTCTGCAAAAGTTCTGATCAGTAAAACAGCACTGTTTCATCGAGTATTCCGTGGTTATGTCTCTTTCTGCTCTACCGGAATGGAAGCAGCTGCTACTGGAGCGAAAGCGAAGAGAGGAGGAGGAGAGAGAGAGACGAGAGAGGGAAGAAGAGCAGCGGCTTGCCAGCATGCCGGCTTGGAAGCGAGGGATCATCCAGAGAAGAAGGGCGAAGCAAGATGAGGAAAGAGAGAGGGAGAAAGAGAGAGATGGAGGACCGCATACTCCGGATATCCTGAGCATCAATGAAGACATCAACACAGAGCAGACGGACAGTAAATTAACACATCACCTCCAGACTGAGCAGACTGGATATAAATTGCAAAAACAGATATACAATGGCACCATCAGCCCCATCCAACAGAACCCCTTCATCCGTTCTGAGAACAGCTTTAGGAGAGATAACAGAGGGAAGGAGGTGATTAGAGATGGAGAGAATGAGTATAAAAAGGCCGCCAATAATAGAGGGAGAGAAAGAAATAGGGAAACAGAGAAGAAGATCTGGAGAGGACAAGATAGAGAGATGTGGGTCGAGAAGATGGGAAGTAAAAATGAGGGAAGAGAGCGAGACAGATGCACTGGGAGAGAAATCAGAGAGGCAGACGGTAGCACATCCTTATTTCCTCCGGTCGTAGGTCTTCGCACGATCCAGGCACACAACATTATCATTATTGAGAAAGACAAAAATGACAAGGAAAAACCAGATAAGAGAGAAAAGGAGGTCAGGGAGGATCAGAAACGGATGAGGATGGATTTGAGGGAGTTTCTAGCTGGCGGAGGAAGCGTGACGGAAATTAGGGCTTCAGAAGTACTGATCATCAAACCGCCCGTGATGGACGGGATTAGGGAAACCGAGACTGAGAGAGGGAGTGAACGTTTAGGGAAAGAGGGGATATGGTCCTCCATGCAACTAGTGTCGAGGACGGTCATGCAAAGAGCCGAGAGAGTCCTGAACCACAAGGACATGGGGGCTCCAGAATGTAGTGGTCGGGTCAGTCAGCTGCTTAGTAAGTTTGGTGAACACCCAAAACCTCCAATGCGCTCCAAGAGCACAGAGTGCTTCAAGAACCGGGCCAGATACAGTACAGGAGACCTGTTTGTGGAGGAGGAACAGAGTACGGAGGAGACTGAAACGAGTCTGATGCTCAGGGGTGTTCCCAAACGCTTCTTTAGCTTCTCTGACCGCGTGGTTTGCCAACAGGAGAACAGAGATTGTGAGCAAAAGACAGATTTTAAAGTGGTGGAGAGGTCGTACTCTGACCGTAGGGTCAAAACAAGGGTCACCGACCAATCAGGAAGTGAACCAAAGGTCGCCAGGCGATGGGGTCGACCCAAACATGATGAGGTGATGCATGAAAAGAGACTAAAAGAAATAAAGGTTGAAAATAAGAGGAATAAATCTGTTTGTGGAGAGACAGAGGAATGGACTTCAAGTGTAGACGGAGGAGAGGACTTCACTCTGGCCTCTTTCAAAATCCCTGAAGGGGTCGCATTTGCGCGACGAGTTCCTATCAAACAAGATGGGACGGAGAGCAGCTCAAAAAGAGAGATTAAGAAAGTGAGAGAGGAGAATGAGAGAGAGATAATGATAGATAAAGAGATACACAGAGATAAGAGGCAAGAGGAGAGAGAGACGCTGGTACGGCAGAGACCCACAGATTTCCAAACTGAGGTCAAAACAGAATCTGAAAGGAGATGGAATCAAGAGGAGCGAACTGTTGCAGTTTCAAAACAATCCCGTGGCATATATATACCACCCTCGGATGACAGTACTATAGATTTCCCTACAGACAGTTGGTGCCGATGTGACAACACTCCCTCTGCGGACTCAAGTTGCCCGACTATGGTTGACTATGCTGGACAAAGGCAACCCTCTGGCCAAGCAGCCCTTACCCAACACACAGAGGATTTGCTCAGTAAAATAAGAAAAGTCCAATTAGATGGAGAACTCAAGAGGGCAGGGTATATTTTTTCACATGGAGACACAGAAAGGATCTCTGGTGAAATGAGTAACCAAGATCAAAAAGAGCATCAACAGTATCAAAGCATTCCAAAACAAGCCTCTGAGGAACTACATTTTACCTCACAACTCCCACAACAAACTGTTACACTGGGCCAGAGAAAACTGTGCACCCAAGAGGGAGTCGCCATCCCCAGGACTGTATTTTATGGAGTCGATCAGGTGCTTGCATAAAGCAAGAAGTGCATACACTTGTAGCTGTTATGTATCTTTGTAAGTCATTGTAAGCCCTCTTTTGAGGCACGCGCAAGCGCACGAACACACGCCCCCCCCCCCCCCCCGTTATAAAAAAAAACAAGTGGGCTCCCCCAAAGTCCACGGTATAGTTCGAACACAGGAGTCGATATATCATCCGAAAGAAGGAGGGCGAGTCTCCCTGCTGGGGATAAACTAGATGGAGGACAAGTGGAGAGGAGAGGGAGCTGGAAAGCTGGGCGACCTCTGACCCGAGTGGAGTCTCTGAAAGAGAGAATTCGTCAGCAACAGAAGGAAAGACAGGATGATGACAAAGAAGAGGGCAGCAGAGAAGCAGGAGGAACTGTGCGAGAACAAGAAGAAACCACATTACAGACTCTCAGACTGTTTGACGTCACACAGGACGTTAACATGGCAAAGTCAAACCCTCAACTTCCTGTTCCTGTTTCTCTGTCACTCTTGCAGTCAGCTTCGACAGAAAGAGAAGTTGGGGAGATCGCCAGAGACGCTTCAGAGAGCGATATCTGCCCCAGGGAAGCAGAGAGAGATACACAACGCCATGTAGAGGAGTGTGGAACGTGTATCGCTTGGAGAACACAGGACATAGACGAAAGAGAAAGAGAGGAAGAGTATCTTCCTCCCTCTCTTTCTCCCTCCCCACCACTTTCGGACTCGTTGGACGCCATGAGCCGGATCTATAACCTCAAGACGGTGGGGTCCAGGACTGCAGTGTGTATCAGTGAAAGGACAGCCGATATGCCCCCACACAGCGGACCTCAGGGCAAATACAACCCCATCAGACAAGCACCATCACCGGACATCCTGCCAGAAACTGCCAAGCTGTGGAATCATGGGAGGGACGGTGACAAAACTCAGGCGATGGAGTCGACAGGTGTTCAGATGGTACAGCGGCAGGTGGAACGACTACAGCTGAGGGAACAGGAAGCAGGATGTGGCTCCCACAATGACAAAAAGGCACAGCCCACCATGGAGAGTTGTCCGCTTGTAGAGCCAGAGATCAGGGCAACTGAAGGCCAGAAGAAACCAGACATACTAAGAGAGACACAGAAATCCCAAATGCCTACAAGTCCCAGATTTCCACAAGGCCAACAGAATGTCCAAAGACAACCCCCTAAACCCCAGCAGGTCAGGTCATTCACAATCAACGCCCGGAGCACCGAATCAACAGAAAACTCACAGAAACCTCCAGAAACAAGCTCTCCATCGCCAACCTCTCCCTGTACCGCATCACCCTCTTCATCTCCATCTCCACCTCTCTTTTCCATTAGGAGTGCCTCAGGTAGACCAGGTAAGAGAGGAACTACCATCACAATCACCCCCAGAAGACCTGCTGGGGCAGCCTCGTCTGGTGGCATCCCAACAGGGACCCCTGCAACACCCAAAGCAGCCCCCCAGGGCCATATACCCACACCTGCTCCCAGCAGCACCAAGGAGGCAGGGAAGAAACGGTATCCTACAGCAAAAGAGATTGAGGTGATTGGAGGGTACCAGAACCTTGAACGGTCATGCTTGGTGAAAAGCAGAGTGACACCGAAAGCAGTGAGTGGGTTTTTGTGTTTTTGCATGACCTATACGATGAGCTGCTGTGCTGATAATAAAAGGGCAATACAAAACTGTGCATGCAACATGCTACAATTAGACTCTAAAATATGGGATATGTCATAAAATTAACAGACAACTAGCAAACACCCTGGGTACGTGCTTCTGCCTTCAGGAAGAAGGTATAGAGTGCCCAAATGTCGATTCAATCGGTTTAAAAATTATTTTGTGCCAGCTTCTATTAGAATTTTGAATGGCTAGGACAATGGCCAGTGACTTGGTTCTGGTTAGTAGTCATCATTTAACTCTGTGCAGTGTCTTACATTATTTTATTCTTATTTATTGCTGGTATTTTTATTTATTACTGGTTTTATGGGTTAGGAAGTTGTGTAGTAGTGGTTGTTCCGTTGTGCACTGTGACTTTTGATATACCGTCTGCATGCTCCCCCTCCCCCTGTTTAGTATGCTTAGTATGTTTCACGTGTGATTTATGTGCTTTGTTTATTTATATGTGTATATGCAGCATACACTAAGCCCAAGAAAAATTTCCCCTAAGGGGACAATAAAGTATATCGTATTGTATCATATCGTATCGTAAAATGCAACATGCTACAATTAGTCTCTATGGGATATGCCATAAAATTAATACACAACTAGCAAAATGCAACATGCTACAATTAGTCTATAAAATATGGGATATGCCATCAAATTAACACACAACTAGCAAAATGCAACATGCTACAATTAGTCTCTAAAATATGGGATATGCCATAAAATTAACACACAACTAGCAAAATGCAACATTCTACAATTAGTCTCTAAAATATGGGATAAAATGCAACATGCTACAATTAGTCTCTAAAATATGTGATATGCCATAAAATTATCACACAACTAGCAAAATGCAACATTCTACAATTAGTCTCTAAAATATGGGATATGCCATGAAATTAATATGCAACATGCTACAATTAGACTCTAAAATATGCGATATGCCATGAAATTAATATGCAACATGCTACAATTAGACTCTAAAATATGCGATATGCCATGAAATTAATATGCAACATGCTACAATTAGACTCTAAAATATGCGATATGCCATGAAATTAATATGCAACATGCTACAATTAGACTCTAAAATATGCGATATGCCATGAAATTAATATGCAACATGCTACAATTAGACTCTAAAATATGCGATATGCCATGAAATTAATATGCAACATGCTACAATTAGACTCTAAAATATGCGATATGCCATGAAATTAATATGCAACATGCTACAATTAGACTCTAAAATATGCGATATGCCATGAAATTAATATGCAACATGCTACAATTAGACTCTAAAATATGCGATATGCCATGAAATTAATATGCAACATGCTACAATTAGACTCTAAAATATGCGATATGCCATGAAATTAATATGCAACATGCTACAATTAGACTCTAAAATATGCGATATGCCATGAAATTAATATGCAACATGCTACAATTAGACTCTAAAATATGCGATATGCCATGAAATTAATATGCAACATGCTACAATTAGACTCTAAAATATGCGATATGCCATGAAATTAATATGCAACATGCTACAATTAGACTCTAAAATATGCGATATGCCATGAAATTAATATGCAACATGCTACAATTAGACTCTAAAATATGCGATATGCCATGAAATTAATATGCAACATGCTACAATTAGACTCTAAAATATGCGATATGCCATGAAATTAATATGCAACATGCTACAATTAGACTCTAAAATATGCGATATGCCATGAAATTAATATGCAACATGCTACAATTAGACTCTAAAATATGCGATATGCCATGAAATTAATATGCAACATGCTACAATTAGACTCTAAAATATGCGATATGCCATGAAATTAATATGCAACATGCTACAATTAGACTCTAAAATATGCGATATGCCATGAAATTAATATGCAACATGCTACAATTAGACTCTAAAATATGCGATATGCCATGAAATTAATATGCAACATGCTACAATTAGACTCTAAAATATGCGATATGCCATGAAATTAATATGCAACATGCTACAATTAGACTCTAAAATATGCGATATGCCATGAAATTAATATGCAACATGCTACAATTAGACTCTAAAATATGCGATATGCCATGAAATTAATATGCAACATGCTACAATTAGACTCTAAAATATGCGATATGCCATGAAATTAATATGCAACATGCTACAATTAGACTCTAAAATATGCGATATGCCATGAAATTAATATGCAACATGCTACAATTAGACTCTAAAATATGCGATATGCCATGAAATTAATATGCAACATGCTACAATTAGACTCTAAAATATGCGATATGCCATGAAATTAATATGCAACATGCTACAATTAGACTCTAAAATATGCGATATGCCATGAAATTAATATGCAACATGCTACAATTAGACTCTAAAATATGCGATATGCCATGAAATTAATATGCAACATGCTACAATTAGACTCTAAAATATGCGATATGCCATGAAATTAATATGCAACATGCTACAATTAGACTCTAAAATATGCGATATGCCATGAAATTAATATGCAACATGCTACAATTAGACTCTAAAATATGCGATATGCCATGAAATTAATATGCAACATGCTACAATTAGACTCTAAAATATGCGATATGCCATGAAATTAATATGCAACATGCTACAATTAGACTCTAAAATATGCGATATGCCATGAAATTAATATGCAACATGCTACAATTAGACTCTAAAATATGCGATATGCCATGAAATTAATATGCAACATGCTACAATTAGACTCTAAAATATGCGATATGCCATGAAATTAATATGCAACATGCTACAATTAGACTCTAAAATATGCGATATGCCATGAAATTAATATGCAACATGCTACAATTAGACTCTAAAATATGCGATATGCCATGAAATTAATATGCAACATGCTACAATTAGACTCTAAAATATGCGATATGCCATGAAATTAATATGCAACATGCTACAATTAGACTCTAAAATATGCGATATGCCATGAAATTAATATGCAACATGCTACAATTAGACTCTAAAATATGCGATATGCCATGAAATTAATATGCAACATGCTACAATTAGACTCTAAAATATGCGATATGCCATGAAATTAATATGCAACATGCTACAATTAGACTCTAAAATATGCGATATGCCATGAAATTAATATGCAACATGCTACAATTAGACTCTAAAATATGCGATATGCCATGAAATTAATATGCAACATGCTACAATTAGACTCTAAAATATGCGATATGCCATGAAATTAATATGCAACATGCTACAATTAGACTCTAAAATATGCGATATGCCATGAAATTAATATGCAACATGCTACAATTAGACTCTAAAATATGCGATATGCCATGAAATTAATATGCAACATGCTACAATTAGACTCTAAAATATGCGATATGCCATGAAATTAATATGCAACATGCTACAATTAGACTCTAAAATATGCGATATGCCATGAAATTAATATGCAACATGCTACAATTAGACTCTAAAATATGCGATATGCCATGAAATTAATATGCAACATGCTACAATTAGACTCTAAAATATGCGATATGCCATGAAATTAATATGCAACATGCTACAATTAGACTCTAAAATATGGGATATGCCATCCAATTAACACACAACTTGCAAAATGCAACATGCTACAACTAGACTCTAAAATATGGGATATGCCATAAAATTAATACACAACTAGCAAAATGCAATTTATGTTTCAGTGGGGTTTCTAATTTCAGAGAAGAAACAATTGTTCTAAGAAGAGCAAGAGCAAGAGCAAATCAAGGTGTGATCTCTCAATAGTCAGGCCAGAATATCTCTGTCGTCTTTGATTGTGGCCAAAGCAGTTGCTCAGCGTTAAACCTGGATTAGGCTTATCTCTCATGCCATCACAGTCGGCAGGTGAAGATAGTCCCTGTGTGAGTTTACACATTTAAATGCAGCATGGAAAAAGAAAAATCGTAAAATGACTTTAGGAAACACCTGATTCATTTTGCATTGTTCGGGAGTAACAAACAAACAAACCAAGTCATAAACATATGATTACTCATGCCTTTAAAATGATCGACCATTACACTAAAAGACTGACTTCAAAGTAGAGCAAGTGTCTATGAATACACTGGGGTTAATCTATAGCAGTTCTTCAGTACCTTTCACCCTGACACTGTCCTGTCTGACCTAGACGTTTGTTAGTCTAGAACAGTGTTACTCATTGCGCGGCTCGCGAGCCTCATGCGGCTCGCCAAGCTTTGATGTGATGCAACATGCTACAATTAGACTCTAAAATATGGGATATGCCATGAAATTAATATGCAACATGCTACAATTAGACTCTAAAATATGGGATATGCCATGAAATTAATATGCAACATGCTACAATTAGACTCTAAAATATGGGATATGCCATGAAATTAATATGCAACATGCTACAATTAGACTCTAAAATATGGGATATGCCATCCAATTAACACACAACTTGCAAAATGCAATTTATGTTTCAGTGGGGTTTCTAATTTCAGAGAAGAAACAATTGTTCTAAGAAGAGCAAGAGCAAATCAAGGTGTGATCTCTCAATAGTAAGGCCAGAATATCTCTGTCGTCTTTGATTGTGGCCAAAGCAGTTGCTCAGCGTTAAACCTGGATTAGGTTTATCTCTCATGCCATCACAGTCGGCAGGTGAAGATAGTCCCTGTGTGAGTTTACACATTTAAATGCAGCATGGAAAAAGAAAAATCGGAAAATGACTTTAGGAAACACCTGATTCATTTTGCATTGTTCGGGAGTAGTTAACAAACAAACCAAGTCATAAACATATGATTACTCATGCCTTTAAAATGATCGACCATTACACTAAAAGACTGACTTCAAAGTAGAGCAAGTGTCTATGAATAGACTGGGGTTAATCTATAGCAGTTCTTCAGTACCTTTCACCCTGACACTGTCCTGTCTGACCTAGACGTTTGTTAGTCTAGAACAGTGTTACTCATTGCGCGGCTCGCGAGCCTCATGCGGCTCGCCAAGCTTTGATGTGTGGCTCGCATGGCAGATGGCAGTAAATAATGCGATGATATGATCAATACAGATATTTAATAAAAACATTAAAAACAAGCAGGACTATGTCTAAGCCATTATAAAAACTCACACCGTGTCTACACTGGACACAAGCGTCGTGGTGAGATGCAGACATGCTATTTATGACTGGATGTAACTTTTCATACTTTGCAGTAAAAGTGTCTCTTCTATTAACTTTGTCCTATAAGTGCGGTTCTCGTGAAAAAAATAGTGAAGATCACTGGTCTAGAGTGACCCAGGAAAGAGCATTATGTAGTTTCAAGTCTACAGAAGAATGCTATAATGACACCAGTTCGACTGAACCTTGATAGAAACTAGAAAATAACAGTGACAGGACATTTACAGAAGCATCTCCACAAGCAACATATGTGATGCTATCAAGCAACGTGTTATTTTGTTGCATTGTCTGTACTGTTTACACGCAAAACCTAAAGCACGACCAATGCAGTCTGATTCTTACAAAAGACAAACTCTGGAACTATCAGTCTAATGAATCAACCATAGGGTTTACTTAATGGACATCGGACTCACTAAACTCTACATTATCAATACTTTCAGTCATGCCTTATTTTTATTCTTAGGCTACAGTAGGGCGAATTACAGTACATAGACTGATGTGACCACAAGCCATTTATGATGGCATCTGATTGCAGAATATGTCAGTGAGGCTGATACACATGATATACTACTGAATGCTTGGCTTCCTCTCAATATCTTTGTAGTTCCTCCCTCGAGCTGCAGAAAACACTAACACACACAATGCTGGACACTTTCACTTCTGGAAACACAACTATCAGCAACTATTCAGAGAGATATTTGGTCTTCCAGTGTTTAATGGCAGTGCCTGTTCTCATCCAACACAGCTTATTGTAGTAAGTGGGACACAGCAAACACAAAGGAACTCAGCAGAGCAGAAGGATTTGGCAGCGTTCTCCTAGGAACAGCAGAATGACCTTTTAATTCAGCTGGGTTTTCACAGGGAGTTAATAGAGCAGTATGTTTGCATTGTGGCGATCAGTGTAACCGCATACACTATCTTCTGCCAGGAACTGGAGTCAAATGTACATGAAGAGAAGACAACAATGAAATCGGACTCTTGAGACAGAAGTCCACAAGCATTTATGATAATAAAACACCTCCAGCTCCAATTCTAGTGGAAAAAGTATTAAATTTAATAAATGACATAGTTGTGTTACTTTACTTTAAGTTGTACAATGCTGTTAAACGTGCAGCTGTGACTGCATATTATACATTAGAATACAGAAATTTGCTTCATTGCCATAAATGGCCTACATTTATGCTAATTAATTACTGGCAAAGGTTTTATTTCTTAGACTGGGATTTCTAAGGAAAATACGTAAAGCTGATTAAATAAAAATTATATTAAAATAAGCATTAATAAAATTAAAATGTAAGTAAATCAAATTATATGAATGAAAATAAATAAAAAATTCTGAGAATTAAATCATAAAAAATATAAACTGAAATAATAATAATAATAATAATTTAAAAAATCTAATTAAATAACTTACTAAAAAATTCAATATTTTGTCTACCTCTATGACCAACCAACATAGCATAAGAGAGCCGTGAACAAGTGAATGTTTTGTTAAATTATTGAAATAATTTAAATCTCAGGTAAATATTTTAGATTAAAGAGTTTTAGCTGACAAACTGTTTGATATTTAAAAAAATCCTAATTATTCCAAACTTTTTAAGAGTAGTGTAAATAACAACAAATCAATGTTTCGAATTAAAGTGACAAAAACAACACATTAAAAGCAGAGCATATACGCTAAACTGTACACATAGATGAAGCTGATGTATGTAATGTGCATGTTTTACAAGCTTAACCCTGTATGATTAAAGTGCGTGTTTTATGTAGCTGCAACATTTTGGGGTTTTAAAGCAGTCTTGTGACAACTCTTTGGTTACTTCCTCCTCAGAGCTGTGTCACTTCCTGTAGCACAGACAGACGAGAATGCATAAAACCAAAAGCAACATAGGCTTATCAGTTTATGAAAATTTCAGTTCATACTATATGACCGACAATATCACGTGTTCATGCATTGCATTTTACTTGCTCCAAGAGTCATTGCCCTGGTTTACACTCTGACCACATCTAACCTTCATTCTTCTTATAGTTCACACTTGTTGACTGTCTTTGGAGACAGCTTTATGTTCTGTGACTGGGTTCATTATATGGCCTGTTGTTTCTGAGGATTCCACGCAATGCTCTGGCTGTGTACTAAACGTTCTGTTGAATCTAGAAGATCATCTGTGCATGCATACAGAAAACCTTGTACTGTTCCCACGCTGTGTGCAACAGAAATAGCAATAGTAGTTTGGTAGTGTGTGCAGAACGATTGAAGTCAAGTCTCTTAATCTGTCAGATGGGGGTGGTTCTACACTTTCCTCATTTGAACCTTAAGCCATTATAGCGCTGCTTTTCTCTCTGTATTATGTCCTCTGTGTTATTTCTGTTTTATCTTATGTTTGAAATTTTGCTGGTCTGAAAAAACGCGGTTTGGAAGATGAATTCATGATGTACTCGCTCATTATATACATTTTGCAAATTTTGAACACAGTTTGTTTCATTAAATTATTTTGTTTAAAAGTTCAAAAAATGTAAAAAAAACAAAAAAAACAAATGCATATGTGTTTTATGTTTATCATATTCGATCAATCAGGCTTTTATGGCTCATACAGCCATACATTTTATTCAGAGGCCCAAACTGAACCAAAATATGCAATTTAGTGCAGATCCTGATATTTATATGCGTCTGATATTTATATGATGAAATTCTGATGTAATGTAAATCAATGAGATCTTTATAACAGTATAGCAGATACTTACATAAATATCAGTCGTCACTCTATATCTCCAGTAATCTGTCTTAGTGAGATGAGATTTAAATGATCCAAACATATAATGCAATGCAATGATGATTGAGAGACAAACAAATAAACGCTCCTCAAAAGTCTGATGATCAAATTTGAGACTCACTGATTTTTCTAAAAAATGATAATCAAGTAAAGCCGAGCTGCTTCAGTCCAGTAAGTGTTCATCTTCAAATATTACTAACAATATCAAAGTTATTCTTACATTTACTTTATAAAAATCAGATCAGATTTGATGCACGAGCTGAAAGTGGATGTTTGTACAATTAGACTAAAAGAGCTTTAACTTGCTAATAAAGTCTAAACTATCGATCAGAGAACAGAAGGCGTGGAGTAGATGGTGAGAAACAGGTTTTTCAGCAAAGTCTTGCTTTGGATATAAACATCCGCTAAATAGCTACTTACAGTCTGATAACCTCCTAACAAAAAGTAATTTCTGTATCTGAAATCCTTGAGGTGTGACTTGATTCTCTGCAGGTTTTGTGAAGGAAGATTTAAGACCAAATAAAGAAAATTTAAGCAATAAATGGAATGGGCCACAAGGAAATTGATCAAAATGAAGTGAGTTTATGATTAAAACAACAACAAATATCTGCCAGCGGGCTTAATGCATTACTAAATAATTACTGTAATTTCATTATTTTTCCCTTGTAAAAGTAAAATAAGGGATTACTCTTAATTTCCCTGTAATTGAATTAGTTACTTCCGCTGTAATTGCATTAAATACTGTACATAGAACAATTCTAAATAAAACAATAGTGGATTTAACATTAAAAAATGTAACATCTAATGTTAAAGTGTATGTTTTTAATGTAACCTTTTCCCTTTAAATACTTTGGTCAGTTCAAGAATAATTTATGCAGTTTTCTATTATTTATTTGAAAGAATTAAAAGAGCAGTTTCACGTCCTTGTCCTTGTATTGTTCAACTGGTCAAGGTTGATACGGGATTTACAAAGTAACCAGTAATGAGAAACACAGTTTTTTCAGAGACAGTAATTAGTACAGTAATCTAATTACACTTTTGAAGATGTAATTAGTAGCTAGTATAATTACTTTTTTAGAATAATTTACGCTGAAAATAAAAATTGGAGCAGGATTTACTTTGGGGCACTAAGAAATTGCAATGAAATGGCAAGTAAAATGTGCTGAATTAAACTTGAAATTGTTAAGTAGAAAAACTGAAATAGTATTTTCTTGTAAAACGTACTCCAATAATTTTTGTTTCATTCACAGCTTTTCACAGTGTATGCATTTACACATCAGTTCAGCCAAAATCATTTACTCACCCTCATGTCGTTCCAAACCCTTATGACTTTCTTCTGTGGAAAACAAAAGCTGATGTTACGCAAAATAAAAGTCTCGGTCTTAATTGCATCTTTATAATGAGTTGTATTTTTTATTTGTTTTTATGGTCTTATTTTCAAGACCATACTGTAATATGTCCGTCACTTGTCTCTGGTTTAGGTGAAGGTGTGTTTCGATGACGCTCAGCTGGAGAGAGTTTGTGAGTACCCTTCAGAAGGTTGTGCGCTTGCATCCCTCCCTTACTCTCCTCATCCGGGGCCGGGGCCGGAGGACGGCGGGATGGACGAGGGGGAGCAGGAGGCCGAGGGACAGGAGGAAGATGAGGAGGAGGAGAGCGCAGCGTTTGTGTCTCGCGGAGGCATGAATGAGTGCGCAGCAAGGGCTCGATTCATAAAAGTTGGTCAGTGGCTTCTAAATTACATCATCAAAATATAAACAAACCAACAATGGAATAAACAAACCCTAAAAAAAACAAAAAACAATTGGGACTAAACTGTTTAGCTAATTATTTTCATTATTGAAGCAGCAGATTTGGAACTTGTACTTTCTGATAAAGTCAAACAGATAATTAAGCATAAGCTGCATTCACACTGAATTTGCACTATAGTTAAATGAGGTTTGATTGCCTTGGATGAAGAAATAACGCTGATGTACTTTTTTAAATGCATGTGTGTAAACTGTAGCATTAGAAACCTTGTAGAATAGCCTGTGCATGTGTGCTTTACAGTATAAATATAAAGCTCATATTTTGACTTTATCTGTGTTTCTGTTTGCACTGCTCTTAAAGGAATAGTTCACCCAAAAATTTAAATTTGCTTAATGTGCTCGCCCTCCGGCCATCCCAGATGTAGATGAGTTTGTTTCTTCATCAGGTTTGTAGAAATGTAGCATTGCATCAGTGTCTCAGCAACGGATGCTCGGCAGTGAATGGGTGCCGTCAGAATTGAGTCCAAACAGCTGATAAAAACATCACAAGTAATCCACACCACTCCAGTCCATCAGTTAATGTCTTGTGAAGAAAAAAGCTGAAACAAATCCATCATCAAGACGTTTTTAACTAACTGTCACTTCTGGCTAAAATACAAGTCCTCTATCCGTAATATTGCTTTCTCTAGTGAAATTTTCAGCAAATGAATTTGGGTGAACTTCCTTTAAAGTAGCAATTGTATTATGTGCTGTTATGATAATTATATGAAATATCAACACGTTGCCTGTAGTTCAGGGTTGTGCCTTCAGTTCATGAAGAATTATAGAGCTGAATTGGCCTCAACACACAGGAAGCTGAAGTGGAATGACAGGAAGTGGAAATTACTTATTATTCAATAGAGTTATTATTCAAAGAAATCCAACAAGATCTATCTATCTATCTATCTATCTATCTATCTGTCTGAATCTGGCACAATCCTGCTGCAGTTAAAAAAAAACGTTAATAGAAAATTTTAAATCATAAATTATATTTTTCATTGTCATTTTAAATGTTATTTTTGTCTGTCTTTTTTTTTTGTTTTTTTTCCAGATGAATCCTGTAAACGACTTTCCAAATAACAAACCAGGGCATCCTTTAGATTTTCAATTCTTTACATTTGCAGGAGGTGTAAGTAATGATAAACCTTTTATAAATTGGTTTAAAAAAATTTTTTATTGTTTAGTTTTGCTTGTCCAGACAGAGAATCAAATATACTTTGCAAGCACAATATCTTTTAGAGATTATTTTAATTAAATTATTTTAAAAGCATTTCTATCAGAAATTCTATTTCCTCAGGTCTGATGTGATGGTTTGCACAATTGAATGAGTTTTACATTTAATGGTCTGAATGATTTGTTCATTTTTAAAGGTTTACTTAAAAAAATAACAGTAATAGGCTTCAATTATATCATTTACCACATTTGAGGGGGCTTATTTTTATTCATAAATGGAAATTAAACCCTCACCATCTGATTGTCATTTGAGTAGAGTTTGCTCTCTTTTGTGAATGTATGATTATGATTAATAAAGGTTAGATTAAATATTTTCATGGAACGGTGATATGATATTTGTATAGGGAATAAGGAGATAAGTTTTCATCATGTGATGCATATAGAGTATGAGTGAGCGAGAGAGAATTGTCTGTATTGATATGCAGTGAGACACACTTGGATTTTTACAATGCGATAAAAAAATTCAATTTTTGTATATTGTTTGTACTTGAATACCAGTTTGTCTATTTTAACTTTACAACAAAATGAAGAAGCGCCTTCAAAATGTTAATAAACATTACAGACATATACAGTGTGTGTGTATTTTATGTAAAAAGTCCATTGAGTGACTGGTTGTTTTATCGATTATTTTGCACTCTGTATTGAAGCGCCACCTGCTGGTCAATCATAATAACGATGAGTGATTTTTCACATAAAATCATCTGAAATATTAATGAGATGTCCATCTGCACAGTCCCTGTGGACAGTTACAGTATTAAATCAATTTATTGCAATTAACTGCCTTTGTCAAATTTCATTAGAGATTTCATTAGCGATGTTTTTGCTGACCAAAATAAGCTTTCAGGTGAAATTTTAAAAGTTATTTGATTAGGTATATGACAGTTCCCTCATTATAACATTGAAAAACTCACAGTTCAGAATTGTTCAACACTCAGTCTCAGTAGAGTATGTTCTTCAACATATGTGTTTTACAACAAAGTACTATAATGGTCCCATGGTTCAGTGATGGTATTACACTTCATATATAAACACATTGCACACATACGTCTGCAAGAGGTCTGTTAAAGATCGCTTCATCTGGAAAGCATCTGCTGTGTACAAACATCTGATAGACGTCTCTAAGATGTCAGTTTTACATACATTCTAAATCATAAGCATCTTAAAGACATCTTCTAAACGTCTATTTGACATCTGATAGGAAACGTCCTATAGACGTATTGCAGCTGAGCAAACACTCTAAAAAATACGTCTTGCAGATGTAATGCAGACGTCAAATAGAGTCTCCGTGATGTAGCCTATGTGTGCTATCAGGCTATTTATTTACAGAGGTATATTATGTCACACTTCACACTTGTCTAGTAAGTTGGGCCTCTAGTAAGGCCGTGGCTTAGCGCAAATCCGTGAATGTGCCGTGCTCAGGGAGTAGGGAGCAATGAACACTGTGTAGGGAGGCACCATATGCCAATCGGAACATAGCTCACTCATGGAGCTCTCGTCTAACGAGTTGATGATGATCTGAATTAGGTGTGTTAAATAAGAGACACATGCAAAAATATGCAGAGCGGTGGTATGCCAGGACTGGAATTGAGAACCACTGATCTACAACAAAATAGAACGAACTTTGGTGATAACTAAGTGAATATTTAAATACTATAATACTGATTTCTAGCTAGAAATAACATCAAAAGTGCAAAAAGTTGGTCAGAAACATATTTACACACAAACTGACCACCAACCGCAACTTTTAGACGCCATCTTTATTTTTATTTTTTTAGCTCAACCATCACAGAATGGATGCAGCAGGTATCTAAAAAGACAGGAAGTGATTCGGACGTGCCTTCCTACCAATCACCCGCAGACATGTGATCACGTGAGGACATCTAAATCGTGCTTCACAATTTCTTCAGGATGGACTACTAGCAGTTAGATAATAATGAATATTAGAATTACTAGCTAGCAGATACGAATGATAAATAACCCATTTTAATATCATTAATTTAATCCTTACTTTTTGATAGACTCTTCAGCCTTCTCTTCCAGACCCCCGCCCAAACATTTCAAATTCTCGATGAGCGGGAAAATCCTAACGGCTTCGCTTGCGCTGTGTAAATTGTGCTTCAGTGTAAACCAACATTATTTCCCCCGAGATGAAGCGGACAGTAACCTCATGTCGTAAAGTAAGTATGTTTTATAGTACTTTAAAAAAAAAATACCATAGTATTACCATGTTTTGAACATGGTACCATGGCATTCATTGAAACACCATGTTAATACCATAGCTAATATATAAGCACAGTAATACCAGAGCAATACTATTAGTAGAGTACCATGGTATATTACCATCACTGTACCGTAGTGCTTCAATAGGCTACTATTTGTAAAGGCCATGTGTTTTTATGCTGTGTTATGGTTTTAATGTTTTATGTGTATTATATTTAATAAGTAATCACCTTTTTAACCATAATATTATGCCAATTTAAGCGAGGGCACTTTAATGTTTCCCAACTACTTAGTGAGGAATTTGCTGGTCTAAATCAATTACTCATAAAGACCACTAGAGAGCAGCAGAAGACTAACTTAATGCTAGTAATCAACAACGAGGAAAGATTTAGACAGCTTCCATCATTGGGACCCCAAATGGGCCTGGTCCTCTAGCCTGTCACGTGATCTCTGGAATCCATCCATCAAAACCCATGCTGCGTCTCAATGTGCCTACTTATACTACGCCCTTAAAGTATGTACTCTTTTGGTGAAGAAAAGGTACACACTTTTGAGTGTGTAGTAGAAGAGTAGGCAAGCTTTGGGACATACTATCACGTCACACAACTGTGTCTTTAACGGACACTCTGTCGCATTGATACACGCACCCTGTCACTGTAAACTGGCCTGTCAGTCATCTTGTCTCAGTTAACATCCTCCACATTGCATTTCATTTAACTTACTACTGTATTGGAGAAGACTGTGGGTCTTTCATGCTGAGAACTCTGCTCATATTTTATGCATAATGATGCATTTAAAAGTTAACGACCAAACGGATGTTTATAAAAGTTTACATTGCTGTTACAGATTAAATATAACACGGATAACATTAAATACATATTTTTTTTACCAGGTTAAATGTTGAATATTACAAACTCAAACCCCTTTTTCTACGCCTCTCTACCTAACCGCCGGTCGCGCACATCCGCCATGTTTGTAGTTTTTAACGCGTTTTATTCGTGTTTGTAGTTCTGGACAGAATCCTTCACCAAAGCGCAATGGATTGTTGGCAATATTAGCCATTAGAGTGTGCACAGAACCACACTTCAAAAATCGACCTGAAATAGTAGACCATCCGGGGACTTTTGGCATACTCTTTTCAATATGCTTTGGGACACACTTATTCTAATCTCACTTTTAGGATGGATAGTATGAACATTGAGACGCAGGGCCAGTTTCTAATGTGCATGTCAATCAACAGCCATTTTTAGAGTGAGTGCTAAGACACCTGCTCATGATGGACCAACTCTGGGACCTACATCAGCTCTGTTCTTGCACTATAAATATTCTGTGCTCGTTAGGAACTCTTGTATAGTGATTAAAAAGGGTGTAAATATATGCTCTGACAATGATTCCATTATGATTCTTCACTAAATGATGCTTAGAATCAGGAATTTGACTGGGTTTGATTAAACTAGATTTGATTATTTTGGTTATCCCTCCAAATTTGTCTTCAGAATCAGCATATTTACTAAAAATAATTATGAACTATCATAATTGCTTTATAAAACATGTTGAAGATGCATTTGTAATTGAAGGAATGTTTTACACCATAGTAAAATACTTACAAAAACAGTAGATCAGGGTTTACATTCATAGTCCCACTGTATTTTAAATAAGAAATGGATGCATAATACTTTGGATAGTCTTTATAAATGATAAAAAAAAAAAATCTGTAGTAATTGCATTGAAATTTAATTGTCAGGCTGATGCATAATGACACATTACGTACAGCTGTGTGTTTGTGCATTGTCAGTCTGATGTAATATTAGTTTATCAGCAGCTTGATAAATAATTCAATGCATTTGCAAATATTGCAGGTTATTTGTTTTTGGCTTTCCTCTTGTCATTTGGGGTCTATCTGAGCATATGCTGTGCATTTTCCCCCACTCTATCAGGGTAATTTCCACTTAATGTGATTTGTGCTTTTTATTGCATGTCAGTTTGGAATGAAACATCTGTTTAGAGCATAAACATAAGTGCATTTTGAAGGCTTCAGGAATCTTATTCAGTTATTTAACAGATTGCTATTATTCTGTCTCAGTTCTGCAGTGTTCTGAAGGCTGTTTGTCATGTCTTTTGAAGGCTTCTCTGAAATATTCATGTTTGTTTGAGTATGTTTTCTTGGTCTGAGTGTGTCTAACAGCTGTACCCAGAAATGTGCTCTTATACAGACATAAGTATGTCTAAAAATGACAGCACATCTCTCCGTTCTAGCGGCGGTGTGCGCTGTAAGATGTCAGATGTGGCTTTCTCACCGTGCAGGGGTTCAGTCTTGAAATAGTTATTTTCCCAAAAGTCAAGTCACACCACAGAACACGGATAGCACAGACACTCTCACCAGTTAATTACACCTCGACTGTAGTTCTGTTCAGATCCTTAAACACACCGAGTACCCGAGGTGTGTATACGGGTTTCTCAGATCCGGAGATTGCATTGCTTTACCTGAGTGCACCTTTATGAAGCACAGACATGATGATGCTTTTATTGAAGCATAAAGCTAACTTATCCGATTCACTTTTATTTGTAGTTTTGTACTCTTTTGCTTTGATTCCCATCATTGTTTTAATTTTTTACCAATGCCATAGGTTTGATTCCCAGGAAACACATCAATAAAATGCACATCTTGCATGTCGCTTTCGATATTTTTTTTTATAGTCTTTCAATGGCAAGCTTGTAGAATAACACATTTTATTTTCAACAAGCAATGCTATTGTTGTTGCACTTTTGAAAAACATCATTTTTGGCTATTATTTATGTGTCATATAGAGCTGCTGTCAGAAATTTGTCCCAATGCGAGTTGCCAGTCACCACAATGACGCAATGGAGTCTAAAACGCTCCAGTGCCAGAGGCTTCAGACATTCACATGTCGAACTGTTAGGTACAAACACCATCAGCCTGCGGTAAAGAAAGATTGAGTCTTAAAGGAATAGTTGACCATCATATTTATTGATTTCTTCTGCAGCAGAATATTGCTCTTTGTCATACAATGAAAATAGATGGTGATTAATATTGCCAAACTCTCAAAAGTGCACCATCAACGTATGATAAAGTTACTGTTTTTTGTCTTTTCTGCAGCACTTTATAGACCCGTATTATTTTGTGAAGTCATTGAATGGAGTAGTACAGCTCCTTTTGTGTTCCTCTGAAGAAAGTAAGTCTTCGAGGAAGGTTTGGAACAACGCGAGGATAAGAAAATGGTGATTTAACCCTTTAAACAGCATTTTTATTCTGGGAGTGTTTAGTAGTTTTGAGTTTGGTTTAATTCCAGGTTGTTTTATCAAGCTCTTTGCTCCAGAGATATCGTCTGTTTTGGTGTTGAGAGGAGCTGTGTTTTCCAGAGGGTTTGCGGTCTGGTGTGGTTTAGTGTTGTGGTCAGAGCTCAGAGCTGGTATCTGGAAGGTTGCTGGTTTAATTCCCACAAGGACTGACCTATGAATTATCACCATTGTGTCTGTTATCAAGACACTTAACCTCAGGTTACTACATGGAGACTGACCCCATCATAAATTAATGTCACTGCTCTGTGGCACGTCAGGAGAAAGTCACAAACAGGGGTTCTGCTGTGGAAATGTGCTTTATATTCTACTTTCTACTTGTGTAATGTAATTGATTTCATGTGATCAAATCTGAATTTTCAGTATCATTACTCCAGTCTTCAGTGTCACATGATCTTCAGAAATCATTCTAATATGCTGATTTGCTGCTCAAGAAACAGTTCTGGTTATTATCAATGTTGAAAACAGTTGTGCTGCTTCATATTTTTGTGGAAACTGTGATACATTTTATTTTTCAAGATTCCTTTGATAGATAGAAAGTTCAAATGAACAGCATTTACTTGAAATAGAAATCTTTTGTAACATTATAAATGTCCTTAATGTCACTTTTGATCAATTGAATGTGTCCTTGCTGAATAAAAGTATACATTTTTCAAGTCCCCAAACAAACTGTGTAGTGACTTTGAGTAAGAAATGCATTAAGAAATATATTCCAAATCATATTTTTGATGTAAAAGCATATGCTTTCATGACTTACCACAGGTTCAGTCCCTCTGGAGTAACCTGAGGTTAAGTGCCTTGCACAGAGACACAGTGGTGATGGTCGTAGGCCAGTCCTTGTGCCGACCAAACCAGCAAGCCTTGAGCTTTTATCCAGTATCACACCTCCATCACTGAGATGGAGATTATGGTCTCCAGCTGACTAAACTAAGATAGATGAGCTCCCACAGATCACTATGAACCAATGCATCCTCTGGTTCTCCAGGATCCTGTAGGTCTGTCATAGCTGGGGCCAACGAGGTCAACAGTTCAACTCTAGAGGAGCCGCCATCTGCTCCAAAAGCCATTTGATCACACTGCTGGCATTATGCTTTATGGACATTTTAACATATTAAAAATGCTTTTTTTAAGTTACTCTAACATTTTTTTAAAGAATATAATGCTTTTATTCATCAAGGATGCATTAAATTGATCAAAAGTGCCAGTAAATACATTTATAATGTTACAATAGATTTCTATTTCAAATAAATGCTGTTCTTTTGAACTTTCTATTCATCAAAGAATCCTGAAAAACAAAATAAATCATGGTTTCCGTGATTATATGAAGCAGCACAACTGTTTTCAACATTGATAATAATCAGAAATGTTTCTTGAACAGCAAAATCAGCATATTAGAATGATTTCTGAAGATCATGTGACACTGAAGACTGGAGTAATGATGCTGAAAATTCAGCTGCGCATCACAGGAATAAATTATATTTTACTGTAGATTCACATAGAAAACAGTTATTTTAAATTGTAATAATGCTTCACTGTTTTTACTGCATTTTTGATCAAATAAATGCAGAAGAGACTTCTTTTAAAAACATTATAAAATCTTACCAAACCTTTGAACGTTAGTGTATATGATTTATTTAATATAAATATATAACCTGTAACTACAAATAAATGCAAAAAGTACAATAATTAGAAAGCTAAACTTGACATCAATGACAGATTTATTTGTATTATTTGTGGTGCTTTAGAATATTTGATTCTGATTGGTCAATATTATTGTTGTCCTGTGCAACTGATTCCCTTCTGTGCCAGTGACTTTCCTCTCATATAATGAAATAGTTTGCACTACAATATTTCATGTTTATTCATTTATTTGGAAAGTAAATGTAACATGCATGTTTGGGGATATATATTATTAGTCCAGTTTTAAAACAATAGAAGACAATAATAGAAAAACAAATGTATGTGTGTGTGTGTGTGTGTGTGTGTGTGTGTGTCTGAAATAGTTATTTTCCCAAAAGTCAAGTCACACCACAGAACACGGATAGCACAGACACTCTCACCAGTTAATTACACCTCGACTGTAGTTCTGTTCAGATCCTTAAACACACCGAGTACCCGAGGTGTGTATACGGGTTTCTCAGATCCGGAGATTGCATTGCTTTACCTGAGTGCACCTTTATGAAGCACAGACATGATGATGCTTTTATTGAAGCATAAAGCTAACTTATCCGATTCACTTTTATTTGTAGTTTTGTACTCTTTTGCTTTGATTCCCATCATTGTTTTAATTTTTTACCAATGCCATAGGTTTGATTCCCAGGAAACACATCAATAAAATGCACATCTTGCATGTCGCTTTCGATATTTTTTTTTATAGTCTTTCAATGGCAAGCTTGTAGAATAACACATTTTATTTTCAACAAGCAATGCTATTGTTGTTGCACTTTTGAAAAACATCATTTTTGGCTATTATTTATGTGTCATATAGAGCTGCTGTCAGAAATTTGTCCCAATGCGAGTTGCCAGTCACCACAATGACGCAATGGAGTCTAAAACGCTCCAGTGCCAGAGGCTTCAGACATTCACATGTCGAACTGTTAGGTACAAACACCATCAGCCTGCGGTAAAGAAAGATTGAGTCTTAAAGGAATAGTTGACCATCATATTTATTGATTTCTTCTGCAGCAGAATATTGCTCTTTGTCATACAATGAAAATAGATGGTGATTAATATTGCCAAACTCTCAAAAGTGCACCATCAACGTATGATAAAGTTACTGTTTTTTGTCTTTTCTGCAGCACTTTATAGACCCGTATTATTTTGTGAAGTCATTGAATGGAGTAGTACAGCTCCTTTTGTGTTCCTCTGAAGAAAGTAAGTCTTCGAGGAAGGTTTGGAACAACGCGAGGATAAGAAAATGGTGATTTAACCCTTTAAACAGCATTTTTATTCTGGGAGTGTTTAGTAGTTTTGAGTTTGGTTTAATTCCAGGTTGTTTTATCAAGCTCTTTGCTCCAGAGATATCGTCTGTTTTGGTGTTGAGAGGAGCTGTGTTTTCCAGAGGGTTTGCGGTCTGGTGTGGTTTAGTGTTGTGGTCAGAGCTCAGAGCTGGTATCTGGAAGGTTGCTGGTTTAATTCCCACAAGGACTGACCTATGAATTATCACCATTGTGTCTGTTATCAAGACACTTAACCTCAGGTTACTACATGGAGACTGACCCCATCATAAATTAATGTCACTGCTCTGTGGCACGTCAGGAGAAAGTCACAAACAGGGGTTCTGCTGTGGAAATGTGCTTTATATTCTACTTTCTACTTGTGTAATGTAATTGATTTCATGTGATCAAATCTGAATTTTCAGTATCATTACTCCAGTCTTCAGTGTCACATGATCTTCAGAAATCATTCTAATATGCTGATTTGCTGCTCAAGAAACAGTTCTGGTTATTATCAATGTTGAAAACAGTTGTGCTGCTTCATATTTTTGTGGAAACTGTGATACATTTTATTTTTCAAGATTCCTTTGATAGATAGAAAGTTCAAATGAACAGCATTTACTTGAAATAGAAATCTTTTGTAACATTATAAATGTCCTTAATGTCACTTTTGATCAATTGAATGTGTCCTTGCTGAATAAAAGTATACATTTTTCAAGTCCCCAAACAAACTGTGTAGTGACTTTGAGTAAGAAATGCATTAAGAAATATATTCCAAATCATATTTTTGATGTAAAAGCATATGCTTTCATGACTTACCACAGGTTCAGTCCCTCTGGAGTAACCTGAGGTTAAGTGCCTTGCACAGAGACACAGTGGTGATGGTCGTAGGCCAGTCCTTGTGCCGACCAAACCAGCAAGCCTTGAGCTTTTATCCAGTATCACACCTCCATCACTGAGATGGAGATTATGGTCTCCAGCTGACTAAACTAAGATAGATGAGCTCCCACAGATCACTATGAACCAATGCATCCTCTGGTTCTCCAGGATCCTGTAGGTCTGTCATAGCTGGGGCCAACGAGGTCAACAGTTCAACTCTAGAGGAGCCGCCATCTGCTCCAAAAGCCATTTGATCACACTGCTGGCATTATGCTTTATGGACATTTTAACATATTAAAAATGCTTTTTTTAAGTTACTCTAACATTTTTTTAAAGAATATAATGCTTTTATTCATCAAGGATGCATTAAATTGATCAAAAGTGCCAGTAAATACATTTATAATGTTACAATAGATTTCTATTTCAAATAAATGCTGTTCTTTTGAACTTTCTATTCATCAAAGAATCCTGAAAAACAAAATAAATCATGGTTTCCGTGATTATATGAAGCAGCACAACTGTTTTCAACATTGATAATAATCAGAAATGTTTCTTGAACAGCAAAGCAGCATATTAGAATGATTTCTGAAGATCATGTGACACTGAAGACTGGAGTAATGATGCTGAAAATTCAGCTGCGCATCACAGGAATAAATTATATTTTACTGTAGATTCACATAGAAAACAGTTATTTTAAATTGTAATAATGCTTCACTGTTTTTACTGCATTTTTGATCAAATAAATGCAGAAGAGACTTCTTTTAAAAACATTATAAAATCTTACCAAACCTTTGAACGTTAGTGTATATGATTTATTTAATATAAATATATAACCTGTAACTACAAATAAATGCAAAAAGTACAATAATTAGAAAGCTAAACTTGACATCAATGACAGATTTATTTGTATTATTTGTGGTGCTTTAGAATATTTGATTCTGATTGGTCAATATTATTGTTGTCCTGTGCAACTGATTCCCTTCTGTGCCAGTGACTTTCCTCTCATATAATGAAATAGTTTGCACTACAATATTTCATGTTTATTCATTTATTTGGAAAGTAAATGTAACATGCATGTTTGGGGATATATATTATTAGTCCAGTTTTAAAACAATAGAAGACAATAATAGAAAAACAAATGTATGTGTGTGTGTGTGTGTGTGTGTGTGTGTGTGTCGAGCGGGTTATTCAGGATGGAGGTTATCAAGTGTGTTGCATTTGTTCCCCGGGGTGATGGAGAGATAGCATCCCTCTTTCCCTGGGGCTCTGGAGGGATGGAGGGATGTTGTTTTTCTTTTTTTCCAGCGGTTTGGACCCTACAGGGACATCCTAAATCTGTCGGACGCTCCTCAAAGTGCCAGTGCATTGATTTCAGCCACCGCAACTTTCCAGCCCGTCGGCTACGGACAACATGCTCCCTGTACACACACACACACACACACACTTGACTGGAACTTGTTTGCGGTCATGTTGGAAGCTTTAGTGCTCCATGTGTCTGCTGGTGTCTCAGGGGAGAGCCACAGGGGGGCGCTGGTACCGAACAACGCCTCCGACCCACCATCCTGACCCAGAACTATGGAGTAAAAGTGTGACTGCATTTGAAATGGAATATTGGCATACTAGTTACTGTACAGTGAATACTAGTTTGTGAAACAGTGCTCATTATGCATCAAAAAGTCATATGCTGTATTGTTGTCACATGACCTCCACATGAGCATTTTTAATATTTTGCATTTCCAACCCAATTTTATGTCAATTTAATGTCTTAAAGGGATAGTTAACCCCAAAATGAAAAGTCCATCTTTGTAATCTAATGTTTCAAACACTTTCAAAGACTTTTGAAATCTTTGAAACACAATTTTTTACTCTGTGAGGTTTCTGTGATTCCGTTCAAACTGTTCATGTAACCAAATGTTTAAGATCCAGAAAGGTCATAAATGTGTCATTAGTGTAAAACTAATCCATATGAACCGAGTGGTTTAATCGAAGTCTTGTAAAGAGATATAATCACTTTATATGATGAACAGATTCTGTTTACCATATTTGATGCACTCTATGTATGTGTGTTGATCATAAAAAGTCAAATGATAAAGCCAAATAAACCCCTAAATTAAATCTATTCATCATATAAAGTGACAATGTTTAACAAATTAAAAGCTTGATTCATATGGATCTTATAACCTTTTTGGATCTCCTAAGTTTTGGCTACCTGGGCTTTCAGTGAAAGTACAGAAACCTCTTAGGCTTCATTAAAAATATCTTAATTTGTGTTATGAAGATTAACTAAAGTCTTATAGGTTTGGATCGACATGAGGGTGATTAAATGTTGACAATTTTCATTTTTGGGTGAACTAACCCTTTAACTTGTTGCAGTTTGATCAAATAGAATGAGTCAAGAATTATTAGATAAATAAACAATTTTTTTTTAACAGAATCACTTATGTTGCATTTGTTATACTGGAAATAAAATGTGGAATCTGGTGCATTAGTGCAGCGCTCCCTGGTTGTATGCTGTACTTTTTGACATGCATAAAGAAAATGAGCATACCATGCATAATATACACACTGCAGAAATACTATGGGGTTCTGAACATATCCAGCGTTTTGTTCTTCTAAATCAGTGCTGGTGCGTTCAGCCTTATGAAGAATTTTGATTTTACAGTGTGTGTGTGTGTGTGTTGGGGTTGTTCTCCAGCGGTAAAGCCCGGACCCTCCCAGGACGGCAAGGGGTGTCTGAAATCAATTCAGTGTTAAGTGCAGGTCTGAGCAGGGGACAGTTTCAGACCCCAGCACTGTTATTCACGCACTACTGACCCAGACCATATACACACACATAGACCAGGATACTGCTGGACAATCTGTGTGATCACGACCCAGCACAACAGACCTGACCTCCTCAAATCAGCCTAAAGAGTCAGATTAATCTGAGAACAGACTGATCTCAGTTCTTTCTCATTTCCCACACCTCCTCCTGCAAGCTACATGTCCATTCACTCAGTCCGTGTTAAAGGACTGTTTCACTGTGTGTTAATGATGTTTGAGGGTCTTAAAGGGATAGTTCACCCCAAAAATGAAGACTGTCGTCATTTGATTACCTTCATGTAGTTTATTTCTTTATTTCGTGAAACAGAAGAGATGTTCCACGGTTGTTTACATTATTAATTCATACTGGTCAAAAAATTTGGAATAATTAAGATTTTTTTAATGTTTTCAAAGCAAGTCACTTCTACCCACAAATGCTGAATTTATTTGATTAAAAATACAATAAAACAGTAATATTGTGAAATATTGTTTATTATTTTAATATAATTTAAAATATAATTTATTCCTGTTATCAAAGCTGAATTTTCAGCATCATTACTCCAGTCATTACTCCAAATCCTTCTAATATTATTAGAATATTATTGTAGTTCTTTTAGAGAATTACAGACCGGTTTCCCTTCTACCTTTCATTGCAAAAACACTTGAACGAGTTGTGTTCAACCAAGTCTCAGCCTTTCTCACACAGAACAACCTCCTGGACGGCAACCAATCTGGCTTCAGAAGTGGACATTCGACCGAGACTGCCTTGCTTTCAGTTGTTGAAGCCCTAAGACTGGCAAGAGCGGCTTCCAAATCTTCTATACTCATTTTGCTGGATCTGTCTGCTGTTTTTGATACGGTGAACCACCAGATTCTCCTGTCAACCCTATTGGAAAATGGCATCTCAGGAACCGCACGCCAGTGGTTTGAGTCTTACCTCTCAGATAGGTCCTTCAAGGTATCTTGGAGAGGTGAGGTGTCCAAGTCGCAACATCTAGCTACTGGGGTGCCTCAGGGCTCAGTACTTGGACCACTTCTCTTCTCTGTCTACATGGCATCACTAGGTTCTGTCATTCAGAAACATGGCTTTTCATATCACTGCTATGCTGATGACACTCAAGTATATATATATATATATATATATATATGCATATGCATATTTTTTGCATCATGAAAAGTCACATGGGGCAATTAGCTTTTCCCCATTTTTAGCTTTCTATTTAATGCTTGTACTTAAATGAATACTAACTTCATGTTTTCCAAAGTTTTACACCTAAAACTTAAATTCTTCTTGAATAGAATATATAAATAGAATAAATGAATCATGGGTGATAAATTGCATTTGTAACTAAAAGTGTTTGCTTTTGCATGAGGCAAAGCTGACAGATAGTAGTCCGTATAAATTCCAAAATCAGTGTCATATCAGCCATAAACAAGAAATTACTTAAATGAACAATAAAAATGGACTGTTTTGTGTCTTAATCTCAACTTTCACATGCTGCTGCTCTTATTGTTCATGCTTTAGGCCAACCATGCAGTGTTTCTCAGAGGTCCTGCTGTTTTCATGATGTTGGCATGTGCCAAACTGGTTCAAACATAAAGCCTTTGTAGTATAAAAGCGATTTGGAGTGAATCCGGATCACTTCCTCTTTGGAAATTCCTGCAGGTGTCTGATGGCCCAGGATTAGACGGGTCGTGTTTTTCTCTCCTCGTTTACATGCTGTGACTCTCGACATGCAGAGTGCAGGTGAAGTGTCTATTGATTAGTTGAGTTCCTGCATTAATGCGTGTTAGTGTCGCAGTCGATTGACTCGTTGTAAGAGTACAGTTCCTGTCCTCCCAAAGCTCAGGGTCATGTGTGCATGTGATCCATTAGCTAAACGAACAAGACAAGATCAAGACATCCTCCAGTTCAATCTCAAAGCGCCACGACGACACAAGGAGAAAACTTTCCTTTAGAGGTGGGGAAATAATAAAAAAAGCATGCCACTACAACATAATTTCATATCTACATTTTATCAGCCACCAGATCTCTACTGAGATGAGTCACTGCAAAACCATTAACTCCTTAGAAGTGTGGCATATAATCTAAATGTTAGCATGTGTGCTGTGTATCATTGACATAATCTCCACATAGCCCTTGAGTCAATTTTAGTCACAATTAATTTGCAAACAAGCATAGTTTCATGTTTGATTAGCCTACATGTTTCCTATTGGAGCAAGAAATCAAGATAATCAAGAGCTCAAGGCCTATAAACTTAGTTTATGTGGCATGAGTCATGATTTGCTATTTGCTTCAGTTAGTTACAGAAGGTGGTATTTATAATGTTTGGGAGGTACATTCTTAATCTAGATTATTGATTATTATCAATATTTTTGGTCTGTTTTCCAAAAAAACTGTAAATTTTAAATGTGCAACACTAAAGTTGTTTTTGTCATCTTCCAGGAGCACACAGACATTGTAGACAGCATGCCCACCTTATTTTGCATAATATTTACGTGAATGTGCGAGACTTCCGGTTTATTAGCTGCTATAGTAGAATAACAAAGTGCAGTAAACATTAAAACTGTTTGCGCTACAAACCAGTGTGTTTATGATTATGATAATACATTAAAATAATATGATAGCAAATACCAGTTTGCAATATCAAGCAGCATAACGGATTGTTTTAGACAGATAAAATAAGCAAAGGACACCGGAAGTCTCGCACATTCACGTTACAAATGGCGCAAAAAAAAATTGCGTAATTTACGTTATTACGTAAAAAAATAAATAAAGTGACTTAAAAGCTAACAGGCATGGACTGAAAGACACTAAATTAAGAAAATATCTTTAAGAAAAGACTGTTTTCAAATTAAGTGGCACACTTTTGTCTTGTAAGACTCACAAACTCAAAGTAAACCTGCAGCGATGCAGGAGTTCGTACACGCTGCGCGAAGCGGATCGCGGTGATCCCGTCTGGGATTCGCTGACACGGGTGATGAAGGAGCGCAGAACATTTTTAGCCCCGCTACCCCCATCAGTACCCCGCCCGGGGCAGATGATCTCAGCGCCATCAGGAGCTCAGCATCATTAGAAGGTGTTAATTGGAGTTAGTCGGAGTCTTCGCTTTCTGTCAAGAAGTCTGACAACAGAATTCATTAGACTTAAAAATACCGGGGCATTGAAATGAATTCAAGAGGGATTCGCTGATGAGGAAGGATTGTGAGCTGACAGACGGAGCAGAGCTCCGAGAGGGTCCAATTCTCATTAAACATGCATGCCAAATATGGGCCCAACCTCGTGCATCTTGCTTAGAAAGTTTATCAGCACGACCAGCATCTCATATTTGATGCGTAACATTCACACTTTCACTGAGCTTCGTCCGAAAAATACAGCAGGAAGGAAATCAATTGCCTCCTCAATGAATAAAATGCAATGTGTCAGAAATGTAGGAAAGGTCTTTAAAGATAGTTCAGCCTTTCGATCACCTGCGCTTTTAAAAATAAAGTCTTCAAAACAACATAAAGCACACATTTTAATAAGCTGTTGATGTTTAATTATAAGATCTTTAGGTGTATGGGTTCTTGAAAAGCACAAATGCTGTAAAAAAAAAAAAAAAGAATGCTATTTTGAACATGCATTTTCTGTAAAGCTGCTTTGAAACGATGTGTATTGTGAAAAGCGCTATACAAATAAATGTGAATATTTTGAACAACATAATGCGTTATATTTCTCGGACAAAGTGTTGAATGCATTGGAAGTACAATCGTGCGGTCACTGTACAGAAGCAGCTCTAAATGTGTTCAGCAGGGGTTAAAAAGGAAAATGTATTTGTGCCTCTTTCATCTAAAGCGCAGAAAATAGTGGCATAAAAGACGAAGAGAGCAAATGAGGAACTGCAGTGACTTCCTCTGTCACGTTCACTCAGAAATGCGTTTCGTGTGATCCGAAATAACTCCGGGAAAAGCTGCTGAATATACAGGCGACAAACTCCTGCTCACCAGAACACGTTCAAAATAAAGAAATGCGACACGCAGGCGTTCAAATAAAGACATAACGGTGCGTTTGTGGTTGATCTGGAGATCGAGATCCATCATGATGTTTCTGGAGAAAACGAATAGAATCTCTAAGAATAATTAGACTACACTGTTGTTCAATGCAACATTTAAAAAGAACGATTCTGTTGACATTTAAGATTTAGAATATTATTCATCAAAAATAAAAACATTCTAAAAACAAAACTGATCGTTGGTTTATTGCAGAAATTTTAGATAATTCTTAAATGGCAAATATTAGTTATATTTCAAAATCAACCCAAAACGCATTTTTTTCTAATTTAATAATTCATAATAATTTATGCATTTAGCAGACGCTTTTATTGAAAGCGATTTACAGTGCATTCAGGCTGTACATTTTTTACCAGTATGTGTGTTCTCTGGGAATCAAACCCACGACCTTTTGCGCTGTCAACGCAATGCTCTACCACTGAGCCACAGGAATAATTTTCTGTGTGCTTTACAAACGTTTCGATCGTTGCCTCGCGAAACATCTGTTGGTTTATTAAAATATTACGTGTTCATGTTGTAAACTGAACGTTTAAAACACGACGTGGTGTACAATATTAAATAAATTAACGAATTTCATTGTAATAGTTTTTCTAATGAACAGGCTCATGAATAAGTCTAATTTCAAATGAGATTTTCTAATCACACAGGAAATACAGACTACATATATTTAAAAATGAAGATAGAAGTGTTAATATTACAGTGCAAATAAAGACAAAGAAAGTATGAAAAGCACATTTTATTTCACCTTTCATAACAGTGCCATGAGAACATTTGTACAAGATACATCACAATCTAAAGTGCACAAATACTGTACAACAGAGGGATCTTAAATAAAAGGAAAATCACATCGGGCTTCATAGAAAAATATGATTAAAAAGAATTAAGGGCATGCTATAAAAAGAATCAAAAGTAAAAACCTCATTAAAATGAAGCGTGTTTCACAAATGAGCAAAAAAATGAACAAGCACAACCGGGAGCACGAAAGCTTTGGCACTTGCAGATTAAAAGATCAAAAACACAACATGGGCAGATCACTTCAAACAAAATAAAGAGAGAGAAAGAGAGAGAATCAACCCGAATAAGCAGTTCTTAAGGGCTCGTGTAGAAGGCGTAATAACCCATGGCTTTATGGCTCTCTTTGTTGTATTCCTCAGTGCTCAAGTCCTCACACTTTATAGTGGGTGAAGCATCTGTACTGGAACCTCCAGGCGAAATGCGCCGCCTCTTACACACCATCGAGTATCCGCTGGTGTCCCCCGAGTCTACGGCCTTCAGTACCGGCGGGGCCTCCATCCAGGGGCCAGTTGTGGGGGCCGCCGTGGAGCTCTCGTCCTGCAGCTTGTCTTTAGAGGACAGCAGGTCGTCGGTGTACGCCGGAGGGCTCGGCCGGGGCGACCAAGGCAGGCCGGTGGTCATCTTCCTCGGATACGAACTTCTGCTGCTCCAGCCGGCCGCCATGGAAGCGAAGGCCGAGTCGGGGTAATAGCTGAGTGCATGCGGACTCTGCAGCGGAAGCGGCTTGATGCCATACGGCAGGAGGCTGGAGGCCGAGTACTCGCTGTCATAGGACAGGTCCAGTTTACCAGACACCCCGCTTTGCTGAACGGGCCCCACGAACCAGCGCTGAGCCGAAGCCGAGCCTGCAGCAGAGTCTTCACTCTGAGGAGAAAGCAGGCCGTTGGTCTGTGGCACAGCGCGCTCGCTGCCGTAGAAGCGGTGGTTTTGCGGCAGGTTGTTTACAAACTGGTCTTGGAAGAAGGGCTGCATTGCATAGCGGGCGCCGGGGACAATCTGGTGCGACCGCGGAGAATCAGTAGGAGAGGGCGTCAGTCTGTCGCTCTCTGCAGCCGTGTACATCCTGAGAGAGAAGCGGCAGAGAAAGACAGAGGCTTAGCAGTTTGTCTTATTGCTCTAAAGTAACACTTTCTGATCAGTTGCCTAAAATAGGATGCCTTGTGCAATATCAATCGATGCATAGTGGAAAAAAAATGGTGCAGAAACAATTTTCACTGTGAGATTGCTAGTACATTTCACAATTAATTACAAAGAAACAGCAAGTAACACACTGAATTAAATGAGAAATTTTGACATAGAAAGAAATAGTATTTTTATTTTGTGAAAATGTACTGCAATAATCTGTTTTGACAAAAATTATGATTAAATATTTTTACAAGTGTAGCTACAGATCTTCACTAAACAGAAGGAAAATTAAAAATATATTAAAAATTATGGAATTTTTTTTTTTACAAGTGTAGCTAAAGATCTTCGCTAAACAGAAGGAAAATTAAAAATATATTAAAAATTATGGAAAAATATTTTTTTACAAGTGTAGCTAAAGATCTTCGCTAAACAGAAGGAAAATTAAAAATATATTAAAAATTATGGGAAAATATTTTTTACAAGTGTAGCTAAAGATCTTCGCTAAACAGAAGGAAAATTAAAAATATATTAAAAATTATGGAATTTTTTTTTTTTACAAGTGT
>NW_015652275.1:374786-383541 GCF_001515625.1 Sinocyclocheilus rhinocerous | reverse complement strand
TATATATATATATATATATATATATATATATATAAACATACATATATATATAACATTAGTTAACACAAACTAACAATGAAAAATACTTAAAGCATTTATTATTTAATAATTAAATATTTAGTAATAAATAACTGAAATTAAAAGTCGAATCCGTTAATATTATTTAATGAACCTAAAGCTAACATGAACTAACAATGATCAGTTGTATTTTTATTCATGCACATTTTTAGTTAATGCATTAACTATGTTAACTAATGGGACCTTATTGTAAAGTGATACCATATAAATATTGTAAATACAGTCCCAATTTACCCGTGTTCACCCTTCATACTACAGAATTTTATAAACATTGCACTGTAGCATAAATGCATAGAAAATGAAAATGGACTCAAAGTTTGAAAACCTTACTTTTAAATAATACAACAATTTTGTATTATTCAAAAGAAAGGTTTTCAGACTCTAAATGTAAAATCTGCAGCTTGAGAGTTTGCTTATAACTTGTTAAAATAAAGGGTCTGACAAAACGAAGGCCTGTATATTTTGGAGGGGTTTCGTAATGTGCTCTTTGTCACTTTCTGTAGTATGAAATGCACTTACGAATCATAATTGTCTCTGAAGCCTTTTGCGAAGGGGTTGTGATCGATCTTGAGCTGTGTGATCTGCAATTAAACACAAACACCAGGAGTTCAGAAGCGGAGCAAAATGCAGAAGTGGCTGCAGGGAGCTGCGGCTGGGTTTCTGCTTACGTCTGTGTTCTGGTAAGCCGTTACAGCGATGAACTGGTTTTCAGGGAAAGTGAAGGTCTGTGTTTTAGCTTCATTGCTCATGTCCTCCACACCATCCTCCGACACCTCCACGATGTGCAGCCGAGGCTGGTATTTATGCAGGGACTGCAAGACGATCATCTATTTGAACACACACACACACACAAACAGACGGCATCAGTGTTTGCGCAGAGTTCATGGCCAGTGCTTGCAGTTAGACATACAGAGGTGTCAAAGCCACACTGAAGACCTCTGAGATGACTGGAAGTTTCTACACGCACGCAGACTCATCTTTATTTTTAAATGCACCAGATGCATCAGTTCTTTGCAACTTGTACTAAAACATCAGTAAATTATTAAGATTCGAAGGTCCTGTTTTTTCATTCATATTTGGTGTTAAAGACAGTATACTTCATGCCTTAGTTTAAAAACATCACTTCCCATTAATAACATATCAGCACTTTTTTTCTTCTTTTTTAAAGTCTTCTGTGTTTTAGCTTCATTGCTCATGTCCTCCACACCATCCTCCGACACCTCCACGATGTGCAGCCGAGGCTGGTATTTATGCAGGGACTGCAAGACGATCATCTATTTGAACACACACACACACACAAACAGACGGCATCAGTGTTTGCGCAGAGTTCATGGCCAGTGCTTGCAGTTAGACATACAGAGGTGTCAAAGCCACACTGAAGACCTCTGAGATGACTGGAAGTTTCTACACGCACGCAGACTCATCTTTATCTTTATTTTTAAATGCACCAGATGCATCAGTTCTTTGCAACTTGTACTAAAACATCAGTAAATTATTAAGATTCGAAGGTTCTGTTTTTTTCATTCATATTTGGTGTTAAAGACAGTATACTTCATGCCTTAGTTTAAAAACATCACTTCCCAATAATAACGTGGTTCGGATCGGCCAGAATAACCTCCACAAACACGTTATAATGCGCCGTCAGGTTCAGTCCAGTGATATTAAAACTCAGAAAGGGGAACATTCGCCTGCGAATATGATCGTTAATAAAACACGAATTAGGACGGATTCGGGTTCGTTTTATCATCCTGCGAAAATGAATTCGTTATTCAAATCAGGCGTATAATTTTATTAAATTGTAATTAACATATTATATGTTTGAAAAACTATTTTAAACCATGCATTTATGTTCTAAATTGCTTTTTTTTTTTTTTTTAGCAAAACTTTAGGCTACCAGACCAGACAATATTTTTTTCCAGCGCATGAAGTTTTCATTCTCACCTGCCCTGTTTGGTGATGATCATCTCAGTCTGATGGCGATGAAATTTGAGCCACAGCGGTCTGTTACACAGGTAAACCTGCGCCCTCGCCGCGGAGCCCGAACCCGGGATGGGCATCGAGCTCAAACCGGAGCCCGGTCCGGGATAGGACGGGTACAGACACCCGGGACCCTGTCCGAACTGATAGCCGCTTCCAAACTGACTCCGACTGGCGCACACGGCGGATGAGAACCCGGCGGGCGGAAGAACCGAGCCGTAATGCAGAGACGACGAATACCTGGACCCGTTTGCGCCGCTGTACACCGACCCGGTCTGGCCTCCGTACGGGAAGAGAGAGCACGGGTTGGTCACGTCGGAGCTCGGTTGGGTCGAGGTTATGAAATAGCGATCAGTGCCCAGCTCGTCGATGTTGTAGCGGCGGGCGCTGGACAGCTCATCATCTCCACCGATCACTGGGGAGGTTTTACGCGCGTCCGGTGCGACGGCCGCCGCTACTGCTGCTTTTGTCCCGGGGAAGCTCTCGCTGTCAGTCTCATCCATCAGCGCGCTCCCACCGCTCAAAAACTTCTTGGCCCCGGAGCTCTGCTCGGCTTCAGTCCGGTCCATGTCCTGAAAGTCGATCTGCGTTGACCCTGGGCTGTTGTTGGTGCTCTCTGAGGACGACGACAGGTTATAGAAGGTCTTGGGTAAGTTTACAGATGCGCCAGGGAGGATGCTTTCTAACTGCATTCTTCAATGTACTGATGAGGATCAATCAAAAGCAGGTGGAGATCAATAAGTAGATCACACCAGGACGCGGATCCGTGCGCCCCGCAGCTTGACCTCTGAAGCGACACCTCCGGATTTTCAACTGTAATCTGTGAGTGACAGAATTGTTTGAGAGTGTTTATATATGAGCCCACTCGAGGGGGCGGGGCCTCGGCAATTCGTGCGTTCTGAACGTTTTCTCATTGGCTCGGAGGCCTTCGTTTTTAACTCTACTACTATTTAAAACACATGCATTTTTGTTCTTTTTTTAATTTTAGCCAGGGCTTCTATTTTTATTGACTTAAAATGTATTCTTGGTAGAAAAGTAGGCCTACTGTTATTAACAATATTTTTTTTTATATATAGGCTATATTTAATTGGAATGTCTACAATTTGTAGTTTGACTAAAACTTTCCTAACAGAACATTTCAAAATTCGTTTCCAGCCAATTAATGAGTGTTAATTTGAGACTGACATTGAACCCACAGAGGAACTTGACACCATTTTAGAAGCACCGAAAACAAAACAATTAACGAGTCCTCCAGGCTGACCTGAGAACGGTTTTACTTGGCAACCCAAATAATTAACAAACGATTAACGGGGAAACCAAACTCACCACAGACTGTCAGGCAGCACCGCCATGTCTGGAGTTCGTCGTGTGGCAGGGGTTAGAGTTGAACCCTCTCCGGCTCAGTGTGTTTGGGGTTAATCACGCTGCACCTGCACGCGCTCAGACGCTTTTCTCTTCTTTTCGGCGCAAAAAACTCGACCAGCAGCGTAAGTTCTCTGTTGTTGACAACGAAACGCACAAGTAAACATTCGAAAATTTAGTGAGATTTTAACGTGCAATTACCCAATGCATTTCCCCTATAGAAAAGTGTTGTTTATTTATATATTTAAATGCCTAATCTACGTGTTCTAATGTTTATTTCTATTGTGAACTCCGTTTCAGCGTCTACATGATCCGGGCGAAGAACTGCTGGAGATTGTTTTCGGCTTGCACGAGGTGAGTGTGGCGTGAGACGCGCTCGTGCGTCACCTGAGGGGTTCTAAAAAAAAAAAAAAAACCTTGCGCCTTTAATAATAATAATATAAACAGGCTTAAAATATACCCCGGTTTAAAAATAAATATATAGTTAAAGCAAACAAATACAGTCATTCATGTTTTTATGTAGCTATTCTCTTTAGAATTAAAATTAATAAACAACATATTAGCTCATTGAAAATAGGCGTAACTTTTTGTTCATAATTCCTAAATAACCAATAATAAAAAATTAATGCTTTTAAGCTACTGAATAAAGTATTTATTTCTCGAATGCTCATATTTGTTTATTAAATAGGCTACCATGCATTCATTAGGCTATTATATGTTTAAAGCGAAACATTTGCTGCGTGCTCGAAATAAGCAGGTTGTGTTTATCAAAACGTCTGGACGATTCAAACAATATCCGGACACATTTTCAAAACGAGAGGAAGAAAAAAAAAAACACCCAGGTCAACAGATGGAAAAACAATTGAGCCCCAGTTCACCATAAGGTAATATCTGATTGTCTTTATCATCAGGCGGTGGTAATAAAAAAAGAGAGGGGCGGGGGCAAATCCCACCCGGCTCAACCCCTTTCCAAGCTCAGGGAAACCGGCCAATTATTTTTCCGTGTGAAGGAACCGGTGATCGTGAAGGAAGAGACAGCCGGGCGGATAGACACCGCCTTATTAAAAACCCTTCTGTACTACAAAACTGATAAAAGAGAGAGAGAGAGAGAGAGAGAGAGAGGCCACAAAAACGCTCCTCGAAGTTCGCGAGATGCGATATACGGAACCACGCTGACCGGGTGGCGATAATGGTCGGTTACCCGGAAAGGGTCACCCGCTCAGCGCGAGAGCTCTTTAATGAAAAACCCCACCGGGTGTCCTCATCAAACCCATCCGCTGACTCTCTTTAGCTCGTCATTGTAATTAAAATTCCTCGATGACAGCCACGGGCCGGATGACAAATTAAAGAGAGTCTGTTATACATTTAATAAGTCACAGGTTGTGGTTATATTACTCGCGAAAAACACTATCATGCATTAACCTATTCACACTTGAAATTACATTTCTATGTGGCCCATTTGAACTCTTTCTAGTTGCTGTCAGAGTGATAACATGATTTGACCTGCTGCTGCTCTCACACAGTATTCCTTAAATCAACCTGAATCTTTAAAATAAATACTCAGTCATTATCAATGTAATGAAAAACCAAAGTTGGATTCGGACTTGTCTTTTCAGCTCAGTCGGTGTGTCTAAATTATGAGATCAAATCCTGAAATCATCTCAACTGATAGTATGAGAAGGTGTGATGTAAAGACGATCCACACAAAGCACCTGAGAAACACACACACACACACACACACACACACACACTCACTCGCGCAGGAATGATTATGCTTTCTCACCTGATCGATCCCGGGTCCCAAGTGCCTTGTAGTTTTTAAGGTGTGAGATTCACAAGGATTAGCTCCCAGCTAAGAGGAATATTGAGACGAGAACGACTTCTCCGTGCAGAATACAGAATTCTGCTTTTTTTTTAGACTGTCATTCATACACTCTTAAAAGTAAAGGTTCATTATTGGCATCTATATGGTTCCATGAAGAACCTTTCCATTCCACCAAAGGTTCTTTAGATGATTAAAATGTTCTTCACACTCAGAAAAAAAATGGTTCTTTAAAGAACGGTTCAGTGAAAGGTTCTTTGGGGAACCAAAAGCATAAATGGTTTTTCTACACTCTTGAAAATAAAGGTTCTTTATTGGCATCAATAGTTCCATGAAGAACCTCTAACATTTACATTTGACAAAAGGTTCTTTATAGTGGAATAAAGGTTCTTTGGATTACTGTTGTAGAAAAATGGTTCTTTTAATAACTGTTCACTGAAAGGTGCTTTAAGGAACCCAAACTGGATCTTCCATGGCATCGCTGTGAAACCCCCCATTTGGAACCTTTATTTTTAAAAGTGTATCTGCCATGCAATTAAAAGAGATCAAATAAAGAGTTAAAATAAGCTTTGGAACAGTTTCAACACTAAAGACTCTTTATTGCCGTCTATATGGTTTCATGACGGATCTTTAACATCAATGGAACCCTTTCCATTCCACAAAAGATTCTTTAAAGTGGGAAAAGGTTCTTTAGATTATAAAATGTTCTTCACTCTAAAATATAAAGGTTCCAAAAGGGGGTTTTCGCAGCGATGTCATTTTTTGGAACCTTTCCGTGAACAGTTCTTAAAAGAACCATTTATTTACTTAGTGTGAAAAACATTTTAATAATGTAAAGAACAATTTTCCACTTTATAAAACCTTTTTTGGAATGGAAAACAATCATGGATGCTAAAGGTTCTTCATGGAACCATAGATGCCAATAAAGGACCTTTATTTTTTAAGAGTGTTCACACTATGCTATTAAAAATTAAGGTTCCCAACTGCAGTTTTTGCAATGATTCCATTTTTGGAAGCTTTCAGTGAACAGTTCTTAAAATAACCTTTTTATTTTCTGAGTGTGAAGAACATTTTAATAATCTAAAGAACCTCCAGGGAGGTACCATGGATGTTTAAGGTTCTTCATGGACCATAGAAGCCCATAAAGAACCTTAACTTTTAAGAAAAAGGTTCTTCTGTTGAAAACATCCTTTTGGATCCTTTATTTTTTTTAAGTACATGAGTTGCTTTAGTTTATTGCTTTGTATATTTAGGCCAAAAATATGTGCGCACATTATCCATGTGCAGATGTGTGTTATGAGCAGGGAATATGTGTGTATATGTGTTTGCATGTGTGCAATCTAGAGATGTGTGAAGAATTTGGGGAAAAGGGGCTAAAAATCTGTGAAAAGACAGAGAGGGGGGCTGGAACTCAGCTGGAAACTGATTGGCTGCCAGCCTGAGGAGGAAATAAGAATCTGCTGTCCTCTCCGGGCTGGGACCTCGGTGACCGGGCGCAAGATGTCTGCCACGGCCCCCGAGGGCCCCGTGGCGTCCCCTCAACACTCCTCTGCCTCTGAAAGCGTATTTCTCATTTTATTATTGACTCAAAATGCCACCCAGTCTTTATTTCCCTCGCTCGGTTTCTCTCTCGCTCTCTCCGTCCTGAGCGCACAGGAGAGAGTCGGGCGAAAGGCTGCGGGTGAATCAGGGTCACTCAAAATCAATACTGTGCTTTTAGATGGGACAGATACATAAGGGACGGTAATAGTCTTAAATGTTCTTTTGTAACTCTCAGAGGCTTTTAGAGGGGTAACGGTGGAGTTGGGATCCTGACTCATTTTTAATCACAAAACTGTGAGTATTTTCATTGTGGTTAACAGTACTGAAGATCTGGGTCAGCCAGAGTGATTTCACTCGGACACTCATGACTATAATGCATATTTCTACGGTAGGCCAGACATGCACATGAGATGTCATTAATGCACATGAAAAATGTGTGTCTTGTTTTCATAGGTGCTGTATAGATCAAGCTTATTATTAGTGGCATGAACACATTTTTTTTTCTTAAATGCGTGTGAGCATCGTAGTAAACTGCACAGTTTGTGCTACAAACCGTAATGAAACCTCATAACATGCCTATTTTTTGAAAATTAAAAATGCATGCCCTTGCAAAAAACAGGCCATTTACAGCATGTAATTGATTATTTAATTTAAACTCAAAGTAAAGTAGTTTATTGGCATGATAATGTGTGTTTACAATATTCCCAAAGTATTACACAAAACAAGTAATGACTAGAAAAAGAAGCATTCAGTATAGCAATAACAATAAAATAAGTGTTAAGTAATGAATAAAATAAGATAAATATAAATAAATATTATATATGATTATATATATATATATATATATATATATATATATATATAGCCTATATATGATACCTTGTAACATGCCTATTTTTTGAGTAGAGGTGTAGTAGTCATTTTCAAAGTGATTAGAATGATGATTTTTACTTGGTAGATGATAAAAAATTTGAAAAAGCTTGCATATGCATGTGTATTAAATAGCTAATTAAATAAGTAATATATATAAAAATATATATATATTATGTGCTATTAAAGTGATGCGGTTTTCAGTCTACTCCCCGGCAGCAGGAGTGACAATCGCCATGCACGCGTTCGCGCCCTTTGACCTTTGACCTGTCATGTCACGCCGCTGAATGCAGACCTGACGTGACAGCGGCATATCAGCGCGTGCCTTGCGGTGGCGTCGCCGCGCGCGCTAAATGTTCTAGGCGTGTATCATACCGCGGCTCCGTTACTGAGGTCAGACGACAGACTGGAAATACATTTACCCTCAAACGACTGTCAACACCTCGCTAGACCCGACGAACAGAACAGGCCATTTACAGTCTCAAGGTCTAGGCCTAATCGATAAATGATTTCAGTTCAATTCAGTTTGAAGTACTTAATTGGCATGATTGTGTTTGCATAGAAATTGTCAAAGTGTTATACAACAAAACAAGTAATGAAAAGAAAAATAAACATACAATATAACAAATTACAATAAAATCGTATTAAAATAAGGTGCTAAGTAATGAATAAAAATTATGTTTATATCTTACCTCATAACATGCCTATTTTTCAGTAGAGGTGTGCTATAAATTTTCTAAATGTTTAGAATTATTATTTGTAATATATATATATATATATATATATATTAATTCTAATTTTAAGAATCCTGACTGACTGAAATTTTAATTAGTGAGTCTTTACTAGTCTTATTCTAGTATCTATAATATACTATTATAGTTTTTATTAATATTTTGAATTAGATTTTTAGATTAGATTTTCTGTTTTCGTTGTGATTTTGAAGTTTTAATCATTTGGTACTTTTTTTTAAGTGTCTGTAGTTTTTATTCATTTTTATTTATTAGTTTTAGTTTTAGTTATTTTAGTACATCAAGTTAAACTAAACAAAAATGAGAAATGTTGCCTTGGCAACTATAGCATACTATATATATATATATATATATA
>NW_015652275.1:357506-372492 GCF_001515625.1 Sinocyclocheilus rhinocerous | reverse complement strand
GCAGTGGGGTGGCCAGATCGGACAGCAAGATCAGTGCCAAAACCCTGTTCGGTAAGTAAACATCACATTTATTTGTAAATTAAAGGTGCTGTGAGCAATCTATCTTGTACACTATTAAGTCGTTATGGTAAAATTTGCTAAAAATGCTAGAAACTATCTGCTAAAACAAATATAATAAGCCTTATTTATTAAACAAACACTCATTTTTAATATAAAATAAAAAAATAAAATATTTTACTTCAAATACAAATTTTTATTTTACTTTAAGTAGAATAAAATAAATGATTTGTTTTACTTTAAATATATGAAATAAAATAGCTAACAGCACCTTTAACATGTTATTTACACTTTATTAAGATGTTAGGGTGAGAAGTTATGTGCTAAAACGAATATAAGGAACATTATTTATGGAAAAAACAACAAATACTCATTTTTAAATAAAATGAAATATTCTACTTTGAATAATTAATAGATTTTATTTTACTTTACATATATAAAATTAAATAGCTCTTTTAACATCCACCTTTAACATGTTTTTATATACGTTAAAACATGATCTGCTAAAGCAAATATAATGGGCCTTATTTATGAAACAAATAAAATACTTGTTTTTAAATTCAGTCTTTTGCTAATTTTTCCACTGAAATAAGTGTAACATTTCACATAAGAACAGTTTTATGAATGATTTAAATTCATTCAGCTTGTATTTCATGAATAAGGCTCGATGTTTACCTGTGATGTAGTTGTGTATATGATGTAGTTTATTGTGTGTATTTTTCTATGGCTCTTCCCTCTATGATGTCACATCCTGTTTCCTGTGTCCTTTGAACTGACAGTCAGCATGTCACTGTACGATATGTAAACGCGCTGGTCGTACAGTAGGACATTTGCATGAGCATCACACACACTCACAGACCTCACTGCGATTCAGCTAAACCATAACAATCAGACGTTTGCCTATCAAATGAGTGTGCCAGGATATTTCAGATTGACCTCACACTATTGAGGTCATGAGTGACAGAGAAATCACTTATAACCATTTACTTTATGTAAGGGTTCTATGGATGTTAAAGGTTCATGGAACCATCGATGCAAAGAACCTTTATCGTACTATATATATATATATATATATATATATATACTTATATAGGCTAAGTTTAATTAAGTTGAATACATTTTTTTTATTTCAAGTGTCTTTAGTTTTAGTTAACTATAATGAATCTGGTCATTACATTAGTTCCATTCATTAACGTTGTATTTTACTGTGATATTTCTCAGTTGGCTGCACAAAACTCTATAAAACGAACAATAAAAATGCAGCTCTTTCAGTCATGAGAAATATGGACTGGTTTCTGAAGCGCATATCAGTCTCTCATCGCTCCACCGAACCTCAAGACTACCAGAGAACCAAACAAAGTTGAATTACGGCACATACGCATAGATTCATTCCAACTGAGCCCAAAGTTTAGGTTTCCTCGTAAACCCGCTCCCGTTCTGACCCGTTCACCATGTTCCGTGACCACCCATAAAAGCCGCGTGACCCCCGGCGGTCAGAGGGAAGGAAGTCCCGCCATATTGTTGTCAGAGTCCATCAGCAGCGGATGCACATGAAAGCGGTGCATTCCAGCTTTATGATGTGATCGGTGCGAGATTCATGAACGCCGTCGACAGGATTAACGCGTGCGTCTCATTAGAGGATCCTGGCGCTGAGAGCCGCGGCGGGAGGCAAGCTGAGAAACCCGGCCATTAGGGCGTCTCGTCTGCGCTCCCGTCTGCTTTCACCTGCGCTGGTCTGCGCTCTCATCTGCGTTATGGGGATTTATTTGCACATGAAGGACACCCAGGCCCGTGGCATCTGCTGACAGTCGCTCTTTAAAGAGATGGATGTCAGTGCTTTCCTTGAGTATCGGATGCCTGTTTGCTGTCAGAGCTTTTTGGGTGAATATTCAGTTATGTTAAGTGACCCCTAAATGTTCCTCGACTTCACGTAACACAAACCCCAAACAAATCAATGCTGAAAGGGCGAGTTCACCCAAAAATGTGAGTTCCGTCGTCATTTACTCACTCCAAACCTGTTTGAGCTTCTTCTGTGCAACTCAAAAGAAGATACAGTGAAAGTCAGTGGGGTCCAAAGTTGGGTTTTAGTCCAGCTGACCGGTTTCGTCCTTTTCATACTTAACTATATGTAAAAATGTTTAAAGTTCGAAGTTTATTTACTTTTCTGCTTAGCAATACTAAGATTGAATTGATGCATAAAGTACATCAGGAGGTAAAATTGCAAATAAAAGCATGAAAGCAAGATGCAAATACTTGTAAAAATATAAAAACAAATATTCAAAACCTAATAAAGAATACTAAATCAAATAAAAATAATAAGATATACATATGCATGCATATACATACACATCCATCCATCCATACACAAATATGCATGCATTCATGTATACCCATAAACATACACTCACATACAATAAAAATAGAAATGAATGAGGTATGTGCAAAAGTGCAATAAAAAAAGACCATAAATCCACCTTATGTTCATTAAGAATAACATAAATCAAGAATAAATCCGCTGTTGTGCCATCATTTAATTTCATCTGTGCAACTCAAAAGAAGATAGTCAAAGTCAATGGGGTCCAAAGTTGTTTCTGTGTCTTTAAAATACCTTCTTTTGTGGTTGCTGGTTAAGAGGTCAAGATGCTGGTTTGGAATGACATGACAGTGAGTAAATGATGACTTTTTTATGTTATGTGTCCAGTTTCTCTCTATTTTACCCAGTTTTGTCCTTTGCATGCTTAACTATAAGTAAAAAGGCAAATCATAACATAAATCAGGAATAAATCAGCCAAAAACTGAGTTTTGTCATCATTTACTAACTTTATGGCTTTCTATCTTCTGTGAAGCACAAAAGTTTTTTTATACACAGAATGAAAGTCAATGGGGTCCAACGTTGCTTCTGTGTCTTTAAAATATCTTCTTTTGTGTTTTTCCACAGAAGACAGTCATACTGGTTTGAAACGACATTTTGCTGATTTTTTGAAATGCTGTGATCTGTCAGGCCGCTGTTCATGCAGTGATTTAGTTTAGATGATCTGGTCCAGTTTCTCTCTATTTCACTCAATCATGTCCTTTTCCCAAAGGCCAACATTTGAATGAACAAATAAGCCAAAAATCTGATTTTTTTCATCATTAACTTACAATATGACTTTCTTTTTTCTATGAAATACAAAATATATTTTTGAAAAGTGTCAAAATTGCAGTTTGTCTGTAGTAAATGTGGACAGATTCTGCCAAAACACAGTATAAAATGGCTGTGCAACTCGTGCACCATATCTTTTTGAAGCCACACGACACAGTAAATAAAAAATAAAAAAATGTAAATAATGACAGAATTGTCATTTTTGGGTGAACTAACCCAAGGCTTTCCAAAATAAATAGAGAAATTTGGTGTTGCCGTTTGATTTGGTGTGTGGAATTGCTTTATATTTCTGAATTCCAGCTGTGTGAGTCTCTCTAAGACGGCAGAAACAATAAAGCCCGTGGATTAGATGTGCAGCCGTATGCACAAATGCAGATTGCGGATTGAATATTCTGCGTGTTTCCACACGTCTGCTCGATCTGATTTCCTGTAGTCATCTAAGGGAACTGGGGCCATCGCACGCCGCACAATATCATTAACAAACACATGGATGAGTCCTCAGTGTAACCTCACGCACGAGACGGACCGTACGTGAATATCCTAAAGCAGCACGCTTTCTGTCTAGCCCCGGTTAGGTCTGAGTCGTGCACCGTCTTGGCCTCCTAACTGGAGCTGACCTCTGGCTGACCCCGGGCCCGTCGCTGACCCATTTCTCGCCTCTGATCTCTCTCCCTCCTCGCAGTACGGTGAAGCCATCGACCGGCCGGGGGCCGCAGGATGGCAGGTGCTAAAAGTTTGACAGCACAGGCCAGAGATACATGTTTTGAAGAAAGACTGATGCACGTGAGTGTGAGTGTGTGTGTGTGTGTGTGTTGGCATCTGCACTGGAACCAGTTATTTTAGTATTATTTTTATATACTGTTAAATGTTTTTATTAATATTTTTTGAATTAGCTTTTCATATTTTGTTTTAATTTTAGTTTAATTTTTTTGTTTTTTATTTTAATTTTAGTTTTGCTAATTTAGTTTTGATTTCCGTTTTAGTTTTTATTTGTTTCCACTTTTTGTATTTTAGTGCTTCAACTTATGTCAATTAGTTGCCAAGGCAACATTTCTCATTTTTGATCAGTTTAACTTTTTTTTTTATGTAATATTTATATTTCATTTTAATAAAAAAATGCTTTTTAATTTTTTTTTTTTTTAGTTTTTGTTAATAAACCTCTCAAAAAAAAAAGTCTGCTTTTTTTTTGAGACGTGCTGAAATCGCGTTTGGTCATAACTAAAACCGAAAATAAATAAATAAATAAAAACTATATATAATAGGCTGTTACGGTTGTATTGTTTGGTTTCCCTTGTACTCTTTTAGGTTAGTATACTATGTATAAAAAATTCAAAATAAAAATATAAAAAAACTATAACTTAAAAAACAATAACTAATAAAAATGACAAAAATACACAATGAAATTACTAAAAATGTAAACTAAAATGAAAGATAAATAGAAAATATACAAAAAAACTACTTCAAAATATTAAATAACTATAATAGTATCTGGAAAAGGTCAAGTTGAGCACACTGCATTGTGGGATACAGTATTCCTTGCAAATTTGAGTGAATGCAGTAGTTACTGTGAAGCATACAGGACATTTGCATACTGTGCACTGTGTGCATACTAAATAGTGTAAATGCTTTTCTGAAATCAGTCTTTGTGATTGAGTCTGTGTGAGTGTGTTTTGAGAGTAACATGCTAACTGGCCAAGATTATTCACCGTTATCCTCTCGGTGCGTGCGTGTGTGTGTGTGTGCACTTTGCGGCGGCCCGCAAGTGCTGTTACTCAGGAACAAGCAGGGCTTTTATCACATCTCCAGCTCTGACTCAGAAACTGCATTTCGCCGCGCTCTCTCTTTCTTCGGGACAGCGAGCGGATGCAGTTCTCCTCAGCAGTTCAGTGCAGGAGCAGCCGTGCATGGGCCCGTCTCTGTGAGTCAGAGGTTTTTACACCTTTCGCTAAACACACACACACACACATCTCTGTCTCTCAGCCTAATCAGGCATATGCTGCTTATGTCGACATGTTTATTGCTTTAAAACTGACCCCACAGAGAGAGGGAATCCCAGGCCCCTGTCTGTCTGTCCTTCTGTCTCTGGAGACGTCTCATCTCTGAACGCTCGTGTCAGTTGAACTGATTGAGGCTTGGATCTTAATGTTGGGTGAATGCTAGTAAAGTGAGATGCTTTTGTATTTAATATCAGTGTAATCTGTGTGATCTTTAGCGATCTAAACTGCTATCATTTGAAGGGCCGAGCCATTTGAATCATATTTTATAACAACACCAATGACAAATGATCAGAAAGCAGTAACGTCTTGCATCACCTGTACTCACGCCAGTAGTGCTATATATTGTCATCTTCTCATTATTAGTCACACGCAGACAGATTGTTGACTACCAGGGTAAACTCTGCTCCACTTTGCATCTTATTCTGTCCTGGCTAAGATCACATGTAAATCATCCAAACTTGTGTTTTTACATAGTTTGGAAAAGTGGAAAGAGATGTTAATTTGAATAGACAAGTAGACATAATTATTTCTCAGACAAAATGCATACATTGAATTTATAATCTTTTTTTTTTTAATTTCATTTTGGCAAGCACTTTTATCCAAAACAATATATTGAACACATTTGTAATATTTAAATGTAAAATATAAATGTCTATATATTTATATAAAATATATGAATATATATATATATTTCTAAAACTTTATTAAAATTGTTTATATTAATATATTCAAAGATTTTAATCTAGATTCTGCTGTATGGTAATACCTTTTGATGGGGGAGGTATTTTTGCGACTTGAGGTGTCAGAATTCATCTTGGCATCAGAGAAATCAATTAGCAATAAACGGGCTACATGCTCGCTTTCATTCACTGTGCGACTAAAGTTTATGCACAAAGGCTGAAGTGTGACAGATTCAGTGTCTTATTTGAGTGTTTACTCAAATAAGTGTAGCAGTGCTTCCCGGTCGCGACTGTTGCGACTCTTCGCCGACTGATGCGCTTGTTTTTAACGTGACTTCTCTGTTTACTTCACACATGCCGCTTGTTTTTCTGAACACTGAAAATACGGGTTAAGTGTATTTGTGGCCAGTGCCACTCTCTCTGAGGTCTCTCGGTAAAGACGAAAATGTTTTCGCGTAATGATAGGGATTAGCGTTTGTGTGTGTGTGCACGAGAATCTCGTCCTGAGATCCGCGGGCTCATTAACACTTTCCAGGCCTCTCCTCTACGTGTGAAACAGGCCTATTGTTAAACGAACAGAGAAAAGAGAGAGAATTATAATAAGCGCTTAATATAATCTCATTTAGCGGTGCAGAAGAACGCCGACGTCAGTGGTCATCATTAATTGCGTGTGAATTGGTGAGGGCCGTTACAGCGGTGCGCGACGACCTGCTCGCCGAGTTCAAGAAAAACCCATCACTGACTTTGCAGAGATGTCTAAATTTAGGGCGCCGCCACGCGCGACGTTTCTGGCCCCCCACTGGGGCCACATTGGGCCCACATTGCCTCACCAACAAACGAATGGTGGGCGACAGAAAGAGACAAGAGGGAAGCGTGCCTCAGTGACAGCTTGCTTTACCGAAGTGAACAATGGAAGTATTGTTCGGTAGGGGATCTGGCATGACACCTTCCTTGCGCATTGCAGCATCTCGAGAGATCAACTTAGAAAATAGATTTCACTATGTGTGTGTGTGTGTGTGTGTGTGTGTGTGTGTGTGTAAAACATGCATATGGACGTCTGTGAAACACTGTCATTTTAAAGCTTTATTGAAAGATCATTGTTTGAGTATTTCAACTTCAGTCACAACACAACTAAAGAAATTAACCACAAACGCAGTGACTGTTACCCATTTAATGAGTTGCTTTAGTAGCTCTTAGAACTAGTATCAGAACTTACTAGTATTGGAGCTCGTATTAGAACTGCTCCCATTGTTTCAACTAATCTTATTATATTTGTACAGTGACAACATGCATCTAATTTAAATTGACTACTAAAGATCCCTGGTTGCCTTTCATTAATACTAGCATGAGAACTAGTTTTAGTACTAGCATGAGAACTGACTAGTATTGGAGCTTGTATCTTGTTCTTTTAACTTATCTTGTTGTATCTGTACTATGACAATAAGCATCTTAAATATTACATTGTCTTTCTCATTAGTATTAGTATTACAGCTGACTAGTATTTGAGCTCATATTAAAACTAATCTCATTGTTTAACTAATCTTGTTATATTTGTACAATGACAATATTCATCTGCCTTAAGTTGACTAGTAAAGATCAAATTACAGTATATATCAAGATCATAGATTGTCTTCGTCATTACTAGTATTAGAGATAACTAGTATTAGAACTTGTATCTTGTTGTTATAACTAATATTGTTGTGTTTGTACAATGACAATATGCTTATTACTTGACTAATGAAGATCAAATTATGTATATAGATACCAAACTTTTTTTTTCTTTTTAATTAGAACTAGTATAAGAATCGACTAGTATTGGAGCTTGTATTAGAGCTAATCTTGTTGTGTTGTACAATGAAAATATGCTTATGTCTTGATTGGACTAGTAAAGATTAATTTGTGTATAAGATCCCAAATGGTCTTTGTCACTGGTACTAGAATTAGAGCTAACTAGTTCTGGTGTTCAGATTGGAACTAATCTTGTTGTATTTACTAATCTTGTTGCATTTGTACAATGAAAATATGCATCTGTCTTAATTTGACTATTAAAGCTAAAATGATATAGATCCCAGATTGTGGTACTACTAGAACTAACTAGTATTGGCACTCATATTGGAACTAATCTTATGTTTGCACAATGACAATAAACATCTGACTTGGCTTGACTAGTAAAGATCAAATTATGTATAAAGATCCCAGATTGCCTTTTGTCACTGGCACTAGTATTAGAGATAACTAGTATCATAGCTTGTCTTGTTGTTTTAACTAGTTTTCTTGTATTTTTACAATGACAATAAGCATCTGTCCTGACTTTACTAGTGAAGATCAAATTGTGTATAAAGATCCCAGATTGTCTTTGTCATTACTTGTATTAGAACTAAATAGTATTGTCTAACTAATGTCTGTATTTGTCTATGTCTTGTCTTGTCTGTATTTGTACAGTGACAATAAGCCATATGTCTTTACTAGTAAAGATCAAATTATGTATAAAGATCTGAGATTGCCTTTTTCATTAGTACTAGTATTAGAACTGACTAGTATAGGAGCTAGCATTAGAAGTTGTTGTTTTAGAACAAGTCTTTAGAAGTCTTGTTGTTTTAACTAATCTTTCTTTGTTAGTACAATCACAATAAGCATCTATGGCGACTTTACTAAATATCAAATTATCTATAAATATTCTTGATGGTCTTTCTCATTAGTACTAGTTTTAGTAGTAGTATCAGAAATAACTGGAATTCGTATTAGTGCTAATCTTGTTGTTTTACCTGGTCTTATTGTATTTGTACAATGACAACAAGCATATCTTTACTAGTAGAGATCAAATTATATATAAAGATCTCAGATTGTCTTTGTCATTTGTACTAGTTTTAGTGCTAGTATCAGAACTGACTAGTACTGGAACTTGTATTAGAAGTAATCTTGTTGTTTTAACAAAATTTGTTGTGTTTGTGCAATGACAATAAGCATCTGTCTTTACTAGTTTGCTGATGACTAGTTGAGATCACATTATGTATAAAGATCTGAGGTCGTTTTTTTTTATTTGCACTGGTAGTACAACTAACTGTTGGACCTTTTATAGGAACTAATCTCATTGTGTTAACTAGTCTTATTGGTACAATGACAATATGCAATTGTCTGGACTTCACTAGTAAAGATCAGGTTATGGAGAAAGATCCCAGATTGATTTTGTCATTGGTACTAGTTTTAGTACTGACTAGTATTAGTTTTTTAACTAACCGTGTTGTATTTGTACAATGACATACAAATAACATACAAATCTTAAATTATCTTTCTCATTAGTACTAGTTTTAGTACTAGTATTATAACTGACTAGTGTGTCATTTAGTTATGTTAATTTGTTAACATTAGTTAAATAAACTAACAATGAACAATACTTCTACAGCATGCATTATTCTTAATGTAAATTTCAACATTTACCAATGCATTTTTAAGATTAAAAGTTGTATCTGTGAACTAACATGAACATTATTAACTAACATGAAGAAAGGTTAATAAATGCTGCAATATTGCTCATTGTTAGTTCATGCTAGTTGCATGTATGTAAACAAATGAGACCTTACTGTAAAGTATTCTCCTAAATTCTCATTTAACTAATCTTATTGCAGCTGTACAGTGGCAATAAAGTAATTATCTGCCTTGACTTGACTAGTAGAGATGAGGTTAGTCATGATTCACATGCAAACGCATGCAGGTTGTTTCGGACCCTTGTTTGCTGACGACTAGTTAAGATCACATTATGTATAACACATTATGTATACATTTTTTTTTAAAATTTGTACTAGTAGTAGAACTAACTAGTTTTAGAGCTTGTCAGGCATCTGTCGTGACTTGACAAGTAAAGATCAAATTATGTATAAAGATCCCAGATTGTCTTTCTCATTAGTACTAGTTTAAGTATACGTATTATAACTGACTAGTATTGAAACTCGCATTAGAACTAATCTTTTTCTTTCAACAAATCATGTTGTGTTTGTGCAATGATAATAAGCATCAGTCTTGACTTGACTAGTTTGCTGATGACTAGTTGAGATCACATTATGTATAACACATTATGTATACATTTTTTTTTTTTTTTTCATTTGTACTAGTAGTAAAACTAACTACTGGAGCTTGTATTAGAGCTAATCTCATGTTTCATAGTATTAACTAATCTTATTTGTACAATGACAATATGCATTTGCACTAGTGTATGGATGAAGATCACAGACTGCCTTTGTCATTAGTACTAGTTTTAGTACTGACTACTACTGTAGCACATATATTGTAGTTTTAACTAGCCTTGTTGTATTTGTACAATGACAGTAAGTATACAAATCTTTTCTCATTAGTACTAGTTTTAGTACTGACTAGTGTTAGTCAATTAGTTATGTTAATTTGTTACCATGAACTAACAACGAAAAATACTTCCACAGCTTGTCTAAAGGTTAATGTAAATAAAATGTCAACATTTATCAATGCATTTTTAAGATTAAAAGTTGTATCGGTGGACTAACATGAACATTATTAACGAACATGAACAAAGGTTAATAAATGCTGCAATATTGCTCATTGTTAGTTCATGTTAGTTGCATGCATGTAAACAAATGAGACCTTACTGTAAAGAGTTCTCCTAAATTCTCATTATTACAGATGTACAATGGCAATAAAGTGACTGACTGGCTTGACTCGACTAGTAGGGATGAGGTTAGTCATGAAGATCATTATGCAGCCATGCATTCACATGCAAACGCATGCAGGTTGTTTCTGACCCTTGTTTGCTGATGTCATCGCCGCAGGCTGCAGCGCATCTCTCTCTCTCTCTCTCTATATCTATATCTGTGCGTTTTGGGCAGATGCTAAACCCCCCCACAACGCTTTCTGCATGTTAGCCTTTATGTGTCTTAATTGAGACCGCCACTCGCTTTAAAGAGCTCTTTAATACGTATTGATGCAGAGCAAGTGCTGGAGGTTAAATAGGTCTTAATACAGCCACTTAATCCGTTCATTACACTGGATCTTGGACTGGTCCAGGGGCCCGAGAGCGGGGCCATTAATTAGCATAGCCTCTGGGCCCCTGTAGTTAACATGAGGGGGAGGGCCGAGCACAAGAGAGGGATGGAGAAGGTTAAAGTGAGGCGCGGATCCTCAGAGAACAGCGCCATTGAATGTGTTGAGAGCTGCTCGGCGGTGGCTCTTTCTATTCAGCGTTTGTTGTGCTTTCTGTTTGCTTTTCTGCTCCATTAGTTCGCTGAAGGAGAAGCGGGCCAAGCAGAAAGACTGGAGGTGGAAAATTAATGAAGGCCTGATTGAGGAGGTGGAGGAGAACATGGCGATTTGATGGGGTTTTAAAGAGGATTGCGAAATAATTGATAGCTTTAGTTCTGTCAGTATTGATGAGGTCGTTTTTCATGCAATGACGGTTCTGTATGGGAACAAAACTCAGCTCAGTGGCAAAGATGTTTGGCCCATAAGTTTGTCTAAGGAAACGTAATGGAAATTATCAGTTAAAATTCTTTAGGAGAAATACAAAAATAAATAGTTAACAGACATAGTTAAAAATAGAAACAGCTAGGGAATACTGATGAAAATGAGCCGATTTGGCTATATCTCACATTTTTCTTAAAAAAAAAAAAAAAAAAAAAAAAAAAATTTAATCAATTAAAATGAATGTGGAGCAGCTCAGATAATTTGTACATTTAGTTATTTATTTTTTCATAGGCTTAAATTGTTTTATGTTAAGTTATTTACACTGACTACAGACCCAAAACAATAAATACAATTATTTATTTATTTTTATTTTACACACATTTATCTAGTTAAATAAATAAGTACACATGATATACTTTTTTTGTAAAGTTATTTAAACTGACTAAAGACCCAGACTATAATAGAAACTATCTATCTATCTATCTATCTATCTATCGTTTTTATGCTATTTACACTGACTACATACCCAAATTATGATAGAAACTGTTTGTTTGTTTATTTACTTTTACACACATTTTTTTAAGTTATTTACAATGACTAAAGACTCAAATTATAATATATTTAATAATATATAATATTTGAAATCTAATATATAATATACATTTTATTTTATTTTATGTTTTTTATTAAATATTTTATATTAAAAACATGATTTACTTGATTTTTGCATGTTTACATTATTTATTTATTTATTTTTACTTCATTTGATCATTTGATAATTTTCACATTTGGAAAAATACTTCTAAAATAAAGTAATATTCTGTCATTAATCAGACCCAAAAGGATCAGATTTAACTCACTTCTGAAGGCAAATATTGTCCTCCAGTCTATATTTAAAGCCCCTCACAGCAGCCGGCGTGCGCTCGAGTTGTTTTGTTTTGCAGAGGTTGTGCAAGCGTTCTCTGGACGTCGATCAGCTGGTCCTGAGCAGCCTGATCTCATGTTTGTGTGTTTCTGTCTCGTTCTCTCTCTCTCTCTCTCCCCCTCCTCGGATCACTCCTCTCACTTTCTCTCGCTGTATATTTTAGCACTTTCTCTTAAGACTCGACTCGCTTTAACAAACACGGCCAAAAATCCAGACGACTCGCGCAGAGAATTCTCTCTCTCTCCCTGTCGTTCAGAGCAGGCGAGTTGGAAGACACTCTCTCATCAGAGGAATTTCGCACTGTATTTTTAATATGTATCTTTTAACACCTGTAAATGTCGTGTGTGATATTCCGGGTAACGAGTGTGTGTGTGTGTGTGTGCATGGTAATGAATTCTCAAAGGGGAAAGTCTGTGTATGCATATATGCATCATGGAAATGGAGCGGCGCTCTATATGTGTCATGCGTTTGCGTCTTTCAGAGTTCTGCACTCAACACGAGAGAGCCGGAGACATGTTTAGACAGCCTTGTTAGTCTTATTAATTAACTTTCTATTGAGAAATCAAGCCTCCGCTGCATAAAACTCACACTGACTTACAAGAACGTGCAACTACGTCTGTGACATCTCAAGCTTTTCAGTTTTTGAAGACGATCTTTGCAATCTGTGCATGAATTCATCTTGATGCATAATTATCGGCGGTATTTTAGTAACTGGGTCATTCTGAGGAAATGACAGCATTTCAGTTCATTTTTAATGTTTTAGATTCACGCATTTGGCTGTTGCTTTAATGCAAAGTGGCTTTCGTTGCATTCAAGATTTTACTTTGAGCAGTTCATGCATTTCCTGAGAATCAAACTTGCGTCGTTGCAAGCATTTGAGGAATGATGCATTTTATGTTTAATGTTGAGAGAAAGCCTCTTTATTCCCACTTCAGGCTCAAAGTATCTGAAATTGAATGTCCATAAACGCTGACAAACCACCATAGGGAAGATGAATTCCTCAATATTCAGGTTTTCTACAGGTTTTGTCCACAGTGGTTGCCTTTTAAACTATTACTGCCGAGCTCCAAAAGTTGTTTTTCTACTGCCTCTGGGCAGCGATTATTTCAGACCTGTCACTAGACTTTTACAAATTACTTTTACTTGTTATATATGAGTAAATATCATTTATTCATATAATTTTTTTGTCATAAATTACACATTGTAATTAGACAAATATGTCCAGTTCAAGATATTTGTCTTTCAAAACACGTTTTTTCAACCCTTGTACATTCAGGATGTTTTAAGATTGAATGTTAGTGTTTAAGTGCAGAAATGACAAGTAAGAGGAAAAAAAAGCTCCAATATATATATATTTATTATTTATTATTTTTTCAGAGATGCCATAGAAGAACTATATTAGGGTCCCTTTCGTGAACACTTTTTAAAGAGAACCATTCTTTTCTTAGTGTGAAGTACATTTTATAATCTAAAGAACCTTTTGTGGAATGGAAAGATTCCATGGATGTTAAAGGTTCTTCATGGAACCATCGGTGCCAAAAAAGTATCTTTATTTTTAAGAGTGTAAAAATATAAATAATTGCACCACATTATTTACAGTCAGTATTCTTGTGATTTTTGCTAAGAACAATATTCTTTCTCTGATGATCACATCAGATTTTTTCCCCCATAAAAGAGTTGAATGACAAATATAGTAAATGCTGATATAGTAAATGAGTCAAAACTATAGAAGCCTATATTGGGTTTTCATGATGGGATTAAAAAATGTTATCTCACAATTCTCTTCTTATCAAAATTGTGAATTTATATCCTGCAAGTTTACATCTTGCAATTCTGTTTTTTTTCTCTGAATTGTGTGGAAAGAATTCTGAATTGTGAGATAAAAAGATATAAAGTTAAACTTAAAATTCAATTCTGACATGTTTCCCCTCAGAATTCTGAGTTTACATCTTGCACTGTTTTTTGTTTCAGAATTGCAAAAAAAAAAAAAAAGTCAGTATTGTGTGATTAAAAAGTCACAATTACCTTTTTTTTTATTATTGTGTGGCGAAAACAAGCCTTCATACAAAACGTGTATTTTCACCTCATAGTCTAGAATATAAAATATAAATGGTAATAAATACAAAGTCTGTGCTGGGCATTTCAGTTCTATTCAGGGAGGATTTTTCAGTTAATTCCTATTCAGATTTCACGTTTGTGTAATTGTGTGCTGCAAAAAGCACATCTTGTGTGCGTGCGTGTGTGTGTAGGTGTGCTCATGTGTGTGAGTGTGCGCGTGTGTGTGTGTGTGCGCATGTGTGTGTGTGTACGTATGTGTGTACGTGTGTGATATAAAATAAATAAATAAACGTGAGTTAGTAGTTTTGTGTTTCTCTCTCTCTCTCTCTCTCACACACACACACACACACACACACACACTCTTCCTTTGTTCTGGTCTACATGCCCAGACAGATTCCTCTCTATCGATCAGCATGTGTGTGGATCAATCGGAACGATCGATGTGTGATATGAGTGTGTGTGAGATTTTCACCTCCACATGTTTGAACAGAGATGTGGCTTGTTACCACGGCGACCGTCCCTCTCACCTCTCCGTCCACCATCACATCCATCCATCCGTCGGTCAATCCGGCTTTTTTTCCTCTCTGCTCTGGATGTGTTAATAGATACGATGTCTTATTTTCTCACTTCAGTGGGACGACACGGGAGAAGAGGCCATGCATGCATGTGTGTGTGTGTGTGTGTGTGTGAGAGAGAGAGA
>NW_015652275.1:349980-357486 GCF_001515625.1 Sinocyclocheilus rhinocerous | reverse complement strand
TGTGTGAGAGAGAGAGAGAGAGAGAGAGAGAGACAGGGGTCACATCTGGGGCAGGGGGCACAAGTTCATGTTTGGGGGAGGGCGGGGCGGGGGTCTGTCTCTCAGGGACCTCAGGGGGACGTTTAGCTGTGATTGGCTGATGTCATGAGCGCTGCTTTCTGCTCTTTAGCTCCAGATGAGCAAACCGGCGGCTCCGCGACCTGTCACGCGCTCACACTCACGTGCTGCTGAGGAAACTTTGCTGTTCACTTTTGGAGCTGAGCTTTAGGAAATATAGGCATTCTGTTTTGATTTATTCTGTTCTGTTTTGGCTATGCAGAAGCGCAGTGCTATATAGTACTTTGTGGCAAACAGTAAAACTATTTTTTCATTTATCTATTAAAATAAATTAAGGTTTATTTCATTATAATTTATTTATTTTATTTATTTCTTTTGTTTATTTTTATGTATTTATTTCAGGTATCTTTGGCAAACAGGACAATTTCATTAATTTATTAATTTATCCATTAAATTATTAATTTATTAAAATACATTTTTGTTTTGTTATAATTTTTTATATGATTTTTATTTATTTATGTTTATTATTTTTACTTTTATTTCTTTCATTTGGGTTTCATGTATCATGTATTTATTTCAGTTTCATTGAAAACAATCAAATTAATTAATTGTTTTTTATTATATTATTATTTATTTATTTTATTTTTATTTTGTGCTTATTTCAGTTCACTTTATTTCAGTAAAACAGTATTTATTTATTTATTTATTTATTGTTCTGTTAATTCATTGAGAGAAGAAATTGTGATCAAGATTAAAATATAATTAATTGTGCAGCTCTACAATTCACAAATGCAAAACGCAGTGCATAAATACTAAAATTACATAAATATTAAAATTAGTATTTATCTATTTAACATTTTAAAAATATTTTTTATTTTATTTATTCATTAAAATATTTTATTTCATTATTTGTTTATTTTTATGTGTTTATTTTAGTTTTCTTTGGCAAACTATTTTATTTTTCATTTTCTTCCATTAAATTAATTAAATATATTATTTATTCAAATGATTAAAATAAGTGATTTCAATTCAATTTTTTTATGTATGTAAATATTTAAATTATTAAACATTTTTATTTTATTTTTTTATTTTATTATTTTATTTTATTTTATTCCATTTCATTTTATTTAGAGCTGCAGTAGATTAACAGCTGGATGTATTACCGCCAATATTTAGCGTGTGCATGAAAATGTGTGTTTAGCTGTGAAAACACCACAGACCACCGCAGCAGATCTGATCTCACTGTTTCTCGTCTCTGGGTCTCACACACATAGGTGAGTGTGATCACAATGAGCCTTCGAGGAGCCTTCATGTCACAGCATCAGGACCGCAGCATCACGGCTGACAGCGGCGGCTCTCCCGGCAGCTCGCAGAAAGGTTAGACGGATCAGACGGGATGAGAGTTTACAGTCAGAGAGGGGGACATACAGAGACACAGACAGACAGGACAAGTATGGCTCACAGCCAAAGTGTCGCATGTGCTCTATTCGTCAGTTTCCTTTTTTCCAGCCTGCAGTTTCATTTTCCTCTTTCAGACAAGACCGATATGAGAGAGAGAGAGAGAGAGAGAGAGACACCAGTTAAAGCACACAGACTGATCACACTGACCTCAGACCAGTGAAGATGAACATCAATCTGAAGCACTTGACATTGCTGAGTTTGCGGAGCTCATCAACATGCGTCTGATCAGAGCGCCATCTTGGACCTCCCTCCCCTTTATACAGACTACAGGTGCTCAAATGCAAGACAACTGAAAAGTGTCTGTTAGTGACCTTTAACCACATGACTGTAGAGCTGCTGACCTCTGACCCCTCTTCACACGGCTGATGAGGCTTTTAGCAGCTTCAACTGTTTTTACATATGAACATGACGCTAGGGTGTTTCTAGGATTTTTTGGGTGGTTGCTATGGTGTTGCTAGGATGTTTTAGGTAGTTGTTAGAGTGTTGCTAGGATGTTTTGGGTGGTTACTAGGGTATTCTGGGTGATTGCTAAGCTGTTTTGGGTGGTTAGTATTGTGGTTGCTTACTAGTAGGGATGTAACGATTAACCGAAAAGGACACATTTAATTTATAATTTGTCTTAAATCTCATTTTGTAAAAAAAAAAAAATAATCTAATCGAGTCGTGAAATCAAAATAGTGATTCGAATCGAATCGTGAGTTGAGTGAATCGTTACATCCCTACTTACTAGGGTGCTGGGTGGCTACTATGATGATCTGGTTCATTGCTAGGGTGTTGCTAGGATGTTTACTTAAATATTGTGGTTGCTTACTAGGGTGGTTACTATGATGATCTGGGGCATTGCTAGGATGCTTTGGGTGGTTGCTAGGGTGTTGTGATTACTGGGGTGTTTGGGTGATTACTATTATGATGATCTGGGGCATTGCTAGGATGCTTTGGGTGGTTGCTAGGGTGTTGTGATTACTGGGGTGTTTGGGTGATTACTATTATGATGATCTGGGGCATTGCTAGGATGCTTTGGGTGGTTGCTAGGGAGTCTAGTGTGGTTGGTATGCTGCTTTGCTGTTACTATGGTATTCTAGGTGGTTACGAGGGTAATCTGGGTGGTTGCTAGAGTTTTGTGGGTGGTTTCTAAGTGGTTGCTAGGGTGTTGCTAGGATGTTTTAAGTGGTTGCTAGGGTGTTTCGGTTGGTTGCTAGTATTCTCTGAGTGGTTGTAAAGGTGTTTTGAGTGTTTGGTAGCAGGTTGCTAGGGTGTTTGGGGTGGTTGCTACAATGTTCTGGGTGCGGTCACTAGGGTAATCTGGGTGGTGGTTAGAGTGTTTTGAGTTCTCTCTAGGTGGTCGCTAAGGTGTTTGGAGTGGTTGCTATGGTGTTCTGGGTAGTTGCATGGGTGTTGCTAGGACGTTGTAGGATGTTTTTGTTGCTAGGTTCTTGTTTAAGTGGTTGCTGGAGTGTTCTGGGTAGTTGCATGGGTGTTGCTAGGATGTTTTAGGTGGTTGCTAAGTGATTGCTAGGGTGTAGTTACTAGGGTAATCTGAGTGGTTGCTATGGTGTTTTGATGTTTGAGGTGGTTGAAAGTCACTCAGGTCTCTTGACTTGACCAACATCACAAACTAAACAAACGGCCAAATAATATGAATAGAGTGGAACAGAATAGAGCTTTAGGAGGTAATTTCTATTTCTAATTCCTTGAGCTTTAGGAGATAATGTTCCTTTCCCCTCCAAACGGTGTGTGTGGAGTATCTGCTCGACTGTCTGCTGGCCTCTCTCAGGGTGGCCTGATCTGCCCTACAGAGATGCATATGATTAGTTGGACCATTGGGCATCTCGGCCAAGGTGCCACCCTGTGCCTTCGGCTGGCATCGACAGGGCAAGGGCAAGGGCGAAGGAGCCGTGCCAACGTGAAGCTGGAGCTGATGGCATCATGCCTGGCCGAGCCCAGCGGCCGCTCGCTCGCTCCTGTGCCTCGTATCGCTGCGTTTGTGTGCGACCGAAGATTCTGCACACAACAGATTGAGGACAAATCAGGAGAGTCTAGAAATTCACAGATCCGTGTTTTTGTTTGTCACAGCGTTAGTGTTTTATATCTGTTTAAAGCACAGATAGTGCAGAATAAAGCCACTTGCGGCCATTACCACGGAAAGAGGTTTTAAAAGCTTTTAGTTCAGCTTAAGCTCTTTTAACCACGGTAAGTCACTGTAATGCACAGCCTCAAGTGACTGATTGCTTTTTGAAAAAGACTGCAACAGTAAAATCATAAAAGACACCAATTTTATAATAAACAGTGAAAATTTATTTTTTAACAACAGTGAAATCTATATTAACAATAATCACAATAAATATTTTCTAGCATTTAATGCACTTTCTCTGCTATTTTTCATCACATCAGATATTTTTATCTCATATCAGCTGTTTTAAAATGGCTGTTTTACATCATGTGGCTCATCCAATAAGATTTTAACACCAGGACTTTGCATTTGATGAATATTTATGAATGTATAAATTCTAGATTATGCCACAAATATTTCAGTGCTGTTTATGAATCTTTATGAATGAGGTTTGGAGTTTGGTGGATTTTATACAAAAATATTCCAATGCATATCTTCTGGTATAAACATTAAAATGTTTTAAAATGATTTTAATTGAAAATTAAATAATTAAATTAAAGGCCAAATGTTTATGAACTATTAAAAGTCTTTATTTTACTAAAAAAAATAATAATAGAGACAAAAATTTTTTTTTTAATTTAAATGATAATTAAATGAAGATGAAATAAAAATACAAATAAATAAATTAAAACTTTAATTTATTTTAATTCAAAATATAAGTATATAAACATTAAAATACTTTATTTTAATTAAAATAATGGCAAAATAAAATACTTTCTAATGTTTAGAAACATTACGAGTCTTCATTTTAATTAAAAATTATTAATAAAGACAAAATAAAAATAATTAAAATTCAAATTAAATAGTTGAAATTAAAAATATTAAAAAGTTAAAACAAAATAACAAAGCTAAATAAAAGCTTTTTTAAACAAAATATGTAAAGAAGACTTTATTTTCTTAGAAAGAAAGAAAGAAAATATTTGGAATATTGGAATATTTTTGTACATATGATTCTTGCAAATATTGATTGCATTATTTCACAGTGTAAATAGATCAGTTTCTAGCAGAACTACCTGAAATACCAGAGTAAACTGAGCTCTATAAAACAGATGATGATGATTTGAACAGCAGTTCACGTACATGTAGCAGTGGATTTGTGGAGGTAAACGTACCTGAGTGAGACCAGTTGTGCTGGAGGCACACACACACACACACACACACACTGCTGTCAGAGGGAGTGTAAGACAGAGCGAGAACGCTGTTCTTCTACAGGACTGCGTTTCTTCACACCTCCAGCTCGAGCTCTGCGTGCTGCATCTGTTTTCTCTTTCAGGATGAAACGCGTCACGCGGTTTGTCTTTAAAACAGTGCTACTTAATTAATATCATCAAAGAATAATCAACCTCATCTGACTCCTGAATATTCAGATCAGGATGATGACAAATCACTTCTTGTCTTCATCACTCTCAGCATTAGTTATGGATGAATATATATGAATGCATCTGTTCCTTTGTTATTTATACATTCTAAGTTTCCTGGTACTTCATGTAGCTCTGGGTGTTTGAAGAGGCTGATGAGTGTTTTTAGACATACAAAGTGTCTGTTCGTGACCTATGACCAGGGCCGGCGCCACGGGGGGGGCGTCTGACTATCCCGTCCCCTCACTCAAGATGAGTGTGAAAATAGATTTTATTTATGAAATATAATGGTTTATTTAAAAAAAATACAGTTGCCAAATGCATAGGCTTTCTAGCATTAATATGATGCTACTATATAGCAACAATTTAGGTCAGTCCATTTCACAAAGTTGCATTTTAATTGTTACATCTGACACACAAACTTTCCACGCAAACGGTTCAACTAAGAATGCAGCACTAAGCTAAAGGTGTGATGAAATAATTCTTTATTGTTTAATAGAGGGCTAGATGGTCGTAGTTAGTTGATTATTTCGCTGTATTGTTATTGTTTGTTGCTGTTCAAGTTGTTCTAACTTAAAATGATGCATTTGTTAAATGCGTCGCAATGAATGTGTTATGCCAGCGAATCGGTTGCAATAAGCTTGTGTTTCATTGTAAAGCAGACACAATTAAGTATGTCTGGTGGTTGTGGTGGTATCACTTGTCTGTATTTGTGGTAAAACTGCTGCCTAAGACATATTATTTCCTGGATGTCAGATTTCCGAATTTGTTACCTATGCAATTTTGTTTTATTCAATAGCTACTCTGCCATCTGTATTTGCCAAGTACCTTTCAGCATAGGGTCATTCACTCTGAACGCATTTTTCATTCCACTGCGTTACTTTTCCAGTGTATTGTTTGCACTCCTAAGCTGCTTTACATGATGATGCAACATTGACTGTAGTTACATCTTCTGAACATGATGCTAGGTGGTTGCTAGGAAGCTTTAGGTGGTTGCCAAGGTATTCTGGGTGGTTGTTAGTGTGTTGCTAGGATGAAATGATTCGCGAACCCGCTCCGAAGTTCCGATCTGAATCAAATGATTCTCGAACGTGATCCACATAAAGTTGATACTATTAAATACCTTGGAGTATGGCTTGATTCTGAACATTCCTTTAAATCACATATTAATCATATTCTGCGTAAAATAAATTTTGGAATTAGTACTTTACATCGATCTAGAAATTGTTTTCCATATAGTGTTCATAAGAAACTTGCTTCTCAACTTATACTTCCAATCTTTGATTATTGTGATGTTGTTTATCAAACTGCATCAAAATTATATCTTGCTCCACTTAACACAGTATATAATAGACTGCAGCTAAAAATACATGTTAGATGGAAACATTGTGCTTTTCTGAATTATACTTCCAATCTTTGATTATTGTGATGTTGTTTATAAAACTGCATCAAAATTATATCTTGCTCCACTTAACACAGTATATAATAGACTCTGCAGATTTGTTTTGGGATGTTCCTTTTATACTCACCATTGCATAATGTATAATGCATTCCAATGGCCATCTTTGCACACAAGACAACATATTCATTGGCTTCAATTTATTTTCAAATCTATTTATTTTAAATAACCTAGTTATTTACAACAATATTTTGTACCATTTTCTTCAAACTATCAGGTTAGGCATTCTGTTCAGACCTATTTTTTTGTTCCTCGTGTCAAAAAACAATTGGTAAAAGAGCTTTTATGTTTAAAGCCACAATTGACTGGAAAAAATTACCTGCTGATGTTCGAACTATTACATCATTTAAGATGTTTAAGCAAACTTTGTTTTCATATTTTGCTTTGGTTTGTACATGTTATTATTGAAAATGTTACTGTTTTTTTTTATATATTTTCTTATTTTATATTGTAATTGGATTCATTGATCAGTGTATTTTATATTAGGTTTTGTTGTATATTTGCTACGAGTTATTTCCATTTTGTGGTGCCTTTTTCCCGTTTGTGTTTAGTGTTGTTTATGGATGTTCTGTTTTGTTTTATGTTATTATGTTGTGATTGTGATACGTTGTATTTTGGGACCCCCTCCGAAACGAGATGTTACATCTCAAGGGGTTAATCCTAATAAATAAAAAAATAAAAAAAGTTGACATGGCTGTTTTATTTGATGGCAACCTGGCAGAGGAGGCATTCTGCGCTGCGCTTTTTAAAAACATTCCTGAGCGCTGCGTCTCTTTTTAGACGCAAAGACGTGTTCTGTGTGAATGGACCCTTACAGTTGTATTGATATTTTGGGTCATAATTTCAAGTTATACACGTGTGTGAAAGAAAATGTTTTCATCTTGTCCCTCAGTTTGTATAAAGCAAACACAAATAGTTCAGATCTTGTTCACAGTCTTAATGACAAAATATAATGAACTGATGTTATGATCAGGTGAACGAGACACTCGGGTCATCACATC
>NW_015652275.1:348536-349922 GCF_001515625.1 Sinocyclocheilus rhinocerous | reverse complement strand
TCTCTCTCTCTCTCTCTCTCTCACACAAACACACATTAAACGTGTGTGTGTGGAGGGACAGCTTGTCATGTTGATCAGGTCTCGGTGTGAACGAGGTACCGGGGAAGGACATCAGGCCAGTTCCTTTGCATTATTCTCTCTGTCCTGTGCGCCTGTTGAGGAGCGTTTGCCGGTGTGTGTGGTTAGTTACTGTGAAAGCAGCTCTGGGGTGTGTGTGTGTGTGTGTGTGTGTGTTTACCGCACATGTAACAGAAACATCCAGCATCGCTGATAACTGGATGGTGTGGCTTCAGCGTTTCTTTGCTACTGGTTTTAGGTGTTTTTTTATTGTCTGATGTGAAAAGAGTGTCTGTGATCTTCTGGTCTGTAGATATGGCTCAAGTTCCTCCTTCAACATGAGATATATATATATATATATATATATATATATATATATAGTTAAAAATAATATAATTCATAATACACATTGTAATGCATTACATACTTTTGTAAAAATAACTAATATTCTACTCATCAGTACAGTTATACAGTATAATGCTATATATATATATATATATATATATTATGCCATTTTATATAAACTTGTATATTGCAAAACAATGCACTTTTTTTAAATTGATAAAACATTAAATTTGGTGTCTACTGTGTGTTTTTAATGTATCATACTCTTTATAGGAGAAATTATGATGACATTGGTTATAATGCATCATAGAAGTGCTTTCAATTACTCAAGAGCACATACAGCTCATTATACGGTGTACTTTAAGCTATTATTAATACATTAAATAGTGTTTTTTTTTAGTGCACTACAAAAACAGGCTTCATGGATGTGATGTTAATTGGACTTGCACTGTTTGTGGACACGGTCAGACATCATGTGGTTTACATTAAGAGTGTTTTAATGACAGATTAAGAGGATTACAGTACAAGACGTGTGTGTGTGTGTGTGTGTGTGTGTGTGTGTAGAGCTGCTCAGTACAGAAGATGTGAGCTCTGTTGCGAACCCTACATAGGTGTCTACATATGCACATAGACAGCACCCTTCTAAGGGAGCATCCTCACTAGGGCTGGGTGAATGCCAGTCTTCGCAAGGATTGTCGTAAACACAGTAATTTAGGTCTTGAGTGAAAGCAAACAGCTGAGAAAGAAAACGTGTAACAGTATATTGGATTTATATGTTTAAATATATAAATACATATATTTAATTTACATTTTTAATTTTCTTTTTACATTTGATTACTTTATACAGTGTATGTAGCATTTCTCATTTATTTGTTCTACTGTAATTTTTTGTCCTGTTGCTTCTAATTAGTTTCTTATTAATTAATTGCTGATTGTTGACTTGTTAGTGAGCTTGAAGTTTTTTTTTTTTTTTTTTTTATTTTA
>NW_015652275.1:330903-346731 GCF_001515625.1 Sinocyclocheilus rhinocerous | reverse complement strand
GTGTAACAGTATATTGGATTTATATGTTTAAATATATAAATACATATATTTAATTTACATTTTTAATTTTCTTTTTACATTTGATTACTTTATACAGTGTATGTAGCATTTCTCATTTATTTGTTCTACTGTAATTTTTTGTCCTGTTGCTTCTAATTAGTTTCTTATTAATTAATTGCTGATTGTTGACTTGTTAGTGAGCTTGAATTTTTTTTTTTTTTTTTTAATTTAGGCTAGTATTAGTTTTTTTTTTTGTGATAGTGACACTGGTGAGAAGAATTGTGAAATTTCTTTGGTATCAAAACTTTTTGATATCATAAAGACCTTATTTAAAGCAAAAATAACTATATTGTGATAAATATCATTACTGTGAAATTTTGGTCATATCGCTCACCCCTAATCCTCAATGAAATGGGACTTCATAAGTGACTAATTTAAAACACTTATTAGTCTTTATAAGATCTACAACTGATTTAATAATCTAATCTTAAAATATTAAAATATTTTTACAAATCCAGTAAAACAAAATCGTTTGTTATTTTGGTATTGAACTTGGTATTGAATATGTGTATACATTTTTATTTTTTTTATTTATAGGTTGTTATTTTGGTATTTGATTAAATCTATTCATACATTTCTGTATATCATTTTTTTATTTATAAATTTAAATTTTTTTTGTATTAGATTAAATGTACATTTCTATTTATTCTTTTTTATATTTTTTATGTTATTTTGTTATCGAATGAAATCTATTCATACATTTCCATTTATATTTTTTTTAAATGATAGATTTTTATTTTGGTTTTTAATTAAATATATTTATACATTTATATTGTTAATTTTAATTTTATTTTCATATGGAATAAAATAAATGTATACATTTCTATTTATTATTTTTTATTTTTATTACATTTTTATTTTGGTATTGAGTGAAATCTATTTCTGCATTTCTACTTGTTATTTTTTATTTATGGATTTTAATTTTTATTTTGGTATTGAATTAAATTATTTGTACATTTCTATTTATTTATTTTTTTTATTTTTTTTTTACAGATTATTATTTACAATAACTTTAACTATTTTCATTATTACTCTAGCTCCATCAACACTGGATTCATCTGGACAGAGCTGTAGTGTGTGTTGTGTTATTATTGTTCAGTAATCAAGCTCCTCCATCTCTCTCTCGGTCTATCTCTCTGGGGTTGTTGACCTTTAAGCAGGGGGCAAAGACTTTGCTCCTGGGGCTTCAGACATCAGAGACAGAGAAGAGAGAGAGAGAGGTGAGAGACCATAAAGACCTCCTCATGAAGTCAAACATGCATTTGATTTGTGCCCTGCAGGTGCGCAGAAGCCATGATGCTCAGCACTGGGACGAAGCTCCAGGAGAATCACGGCGACAGCTGCCCATCAGAGCAGACGACACACTCGCTCCTCTGATGTTCGGACAGGTACAAGAGCTGCAAGGTCACTGCTAATCCTGACAGGTTTCCAGAACACGCCTCTCGCCTGCTATTGGTCGGTCATACAGATAGCCCCGCCCCAAAACTAACAGATCATTTTTTAAAAGCATCAAACTACCAATGATTGACTTGGTGACTCATTATAAACACTGAACTGACACTAATGAACAAGAACTATTAAGAAAATGTTAATTGAAATGAAGCTAAAATAAAATCTAAATATTAGATTCAACTTGATTAAATGCTAAGTAGAAATGCTTCCTTAGTTAATTAACTCAGTTCAGTTGAAACACTAAAATTAATAATATTTTTTTTATTTTTTTTTTACAGATTATTATTTACAATAACTTTAACTATTTTCATTATTACTCTAGCTCCATCAACACTGGATTCATCTGGACAGAGCTGTAGTGTGTGTTGTGTTATTATTGTTCAGTAATCAAGCTCCTCCATCTCTCTCTCGGTCTATCTCTCTGGGGTTGTTGACCTTTAAGCAGGGGGCAAAGGCTTTGCTCCTGGGGCTTCAGACATCAGAGAGAGAGAAGAGAGAGAGAGAGGTGAGAGACCATAAAGACCTCCTCATGAAGTCAAACATGCATTTGATTTGTGCCCTGCAGGTGCGCAGAAGCCATGATGCTCAGCACTGGGACGAAGCTCCAGGAGAATCACGGCGACAGCTGCCCATCAGAGCAGACGACACACTCGCTCCTCTGATGTTCGGACAGGTACAAGAGCTGCAAGGTCACTGCTAATCCTGACAGGTTTCCAGAACACGCCTCTCGCCTGCTATTGGTCGGTCATACAGATAGCCCCGCCCCAAAACTAACAGATCATTTTTTAAAAGCATCAAACTACCAATGATTGACTTGGTGACTCATTATAAACACTGAACTGACACTAATGAACAAGAACTATTAAGAAAATGTTAATTGAAATGAAGCTAAAATAAAATCTAAATATTAGATTCAACTTGATTTAAATGCTAAGTAGAAATGCTTCCTTAGTTAATTAACTCAGTTCAGTTGAAACACTAAAATTAATAACTAAAACTGATCGAAACCCTAAACCTACCCCTCACAGGAAACTTTCTGCATTTTTACAATCTCAAAAAAACTATAAAACTATAAGCTAACTATTAACTAACTATAAAAGTAAAAGCTAATTCAAAATTATAATTAGAAATAACTAACTGGACATAATTGAAAACTGACCTAAAACTAAAAATAAAATAAAACTAAAAATAAATAGTAATATTAGAAAAAAAAATTACAGAAATGAAAAATGAAAACTGAAAAAAAAAGAAAAAAAAGAAAACCTAATTCAGAGTACTAAATAAAATTAACTATTAACTAACTATAAAAGTAAAAGCTAATTCAAAATTATAATTAGAAATAACTAACTGGACATAATTTAAAACTGACCTAAAACTAAAACTAAAATAAAACTAAAAATAAATAGTAATATTAGAAAAAAAAACTACAGAAATGAAAACTGAAAACTCAGAGTACTAAATAAAATTAATACCTGGAAATAAATAAAAACTAAAACTGACATAAAAATAAAACTGAAGCACAAATAAACCTAAGTTGTAATATATATTAAAATAAATGTAATAAAACGACAAACGCACATAACATAATGACTAAAAATAAATTTCAAATGAAATCTGAAAATATAAAAATGAAAGCTAATTAAAAAAAATAAATAAAAACTATAATACTATGTAAATAATACTAAGATAACAGTGTCGCACACAGCAGTTTTAACAGCACATTTACCCTCCAGCAGGACCTGCAGAAACCTTTGACCTCCACAGACTAACACACACACATGCTCGCTCAAAAACCCCATCTGGTCCATCATTATTGCCCTCGTGTGTGTGCGAGTGTGTGCGTGCATGCGCGTGTGTGTGTGTGTATGTGTGTGTGTGATGCTGCAGGCCTGAAGAGATCTGGACGGGTCACCTGAAATATTTCTGATCTTCTGAGATTAGAACAAAGCTTTCAGTAAAATCTGCAGAAGAGAACATGCACAATGCTAGTGCACTACATAGTGCACAATATATTTACATTCATGCATTTAGCACATGCTTTTATCCAAAGCCACTTACAATAGAGCTACTGTAATAATATTCATGGTGTACAGTGCCAGGTTACTATATACTTCAGACATTATGCAACAAAAACACACCTTATTATGTTGCATGTTTCATATGGTGAGTTATTTTGGAAAAAAATACAAATAAAATTGGTGTAAGATTTACTTTGAAACAATATGCACTCAGAGAAATGGCAAGTAACACATTGAATTTAACATGAAATCTTGAAGCAGAAAGACTGCAATAGTATTTATGTACAGTGCCAGGTTACTATATACTTCAGACATTATGCAACAAAAACACACCTTGTTATGTTGCATGTTTCATATGATGAGTTATTTTGGAAAAAAATACAAATAAAATTGGTGTAAGATTTACTTTGAAACAATATGCACTCAAAGAAATGGCAAGTAACACATTGAATTTAACATGAAATCTTGAAGCAGAAAGACTGCAATAGTATTTCTTGTAAAACATACTCCAATAATCTTGTTTTTTCTTTTCTTTTTAAACTTAAAAAAATATTATTTTACAGTGTATTTTGCACTTTAAGCCAATTTTGTTTAGAAATGTCATAACTTTTGACAGATGCTTCTGGTTCTTATGTTACACTGTAAATAGCAGGTGCATTGCATTGTGGGATCTGCAGTATGAGATGATGTAAGTAAGGAAGTAAATACAAAATACTAAGTGACCTAAAAATAAAACTGAAATAAAAAATAAACCTAAACAATATTACAAAAAACTAATGAAAATATAAAATAAAAAGCACATAAAATTACTAAAAATTTAAAATGAAAACTGAAAAAAAAAGCTAATTCAAGATATTATTTAAAATAGGTGGAAATATATAATAAATAAAACTGACCTAAAAATAAACCTAAATAGTAATATAAAAAAAAAATGGCAAAAGCACATAACAATGTCTAAAAATTAAACTAATATGATACTGATAGTTATATGAGATGTTGTAACTCATGCAGGTGTCAACATATGGAAATTCACATTTATGCGAATTGTGTAATTTTTAAGTATCAATTGATAAGATAGTTTTTGTTAATATTTTGCATTAGACTTTTTTTATTTATATTTTTAATTTTCACTTTAATTAGTTTAACTTCACTTTAATTTAGTTTACCACCTTAATAGTTATTACATTCATTTATTTTTTTGTTTTTATTTTATTAGTTTTATAAAAAAGTTTATATATAATTTTTTTTTTTATTGATAAGTTTTTGTTTATTTAGTTTAAGTTATTTGAGTACTTCAACTTAAACTAATAACTTTTAATATTTTATAATATTTTAATATTATAATGTTAAAATACTTTAACATTTTTACTTTTTATTTAATATTTTATTATTTTATTATTTTATTTCAGTTAATATTTATTTAATTTCAAGTAACAAAAAGTTTTTTTTTTAATTATTATTTTAGTTTTAGTTATATATAAATAACCCTGATGTAGTGCATACTGCAGAAATAGTATGTTAGTATGCAGTTGTGAAGATGTATGAAGCATGTTGGATCGCGCGTGTCTCATACATCAGGTGTTTGCGTGTGGTCATACATGCTGATGTACTCTCAGCGTTGGCATGGAAACGTCTCCGTGTGTTTGGCACCGTGACACGCCTGAGGTGGGAGAGGCAGGTAACACTTTAACTTTGTTATGCTTTTATCTGCCAGGTCTGTGGGAGACCCTTCGCATGTGTGTGTGTGTATAGGTGTGTGTGTGTGTGAACCTCTGGAACGTGTCGTACATCCGATCAGATCTCCTGCATTCAGAGCTGTTATGAAAGCTGCAAGCTATTACAACCAATTATTGAATTATAAATTGGCAGAAGAATTGTTTATTATGATAAATGTAATTTTTATTGAATGCATTTAGTAATATTATTGTTACTTATCATATTGCTTTTTTAAATTAATTTTACAATTTTAAAACAAAAGTTTTTTTTACATATTTTTACATCTATTTAAAAAATAATTGAAATACAATTTAATAAAACGTTTTAGAACGTATATTTAAAAAATATATATTGAAATAAATTTGAAATAAAATGTATTAATACATTTTAAAATAAAGCATTGATCCATTTTAAAATAAGTTGTAAACAAAATGTAATAATATATTTTAAAACAAAGCATTAATATATTTTCAAATAAAAATGTAATAATGCATTTTAAAACAAAGCATTAATACAGTGAAAAAAATGTGTAAATAAAATGTAATAATACATTTTACAATAAAGCATGAATATATTTTAAAATGTAAATAAAATGTAGATGTCAAAACATTAATATTATTTTAGAAGTTTTATATTTGTATATTTGTCACCTTTACATTTTAATAGGCATTGTAAGCATTAGACTTCTACTTAAATATTCTATTTTATTCTATTTTATTTATTTTTTAAGAGGAAATGCAGAATTTGTCATTATTAGACATTTGTATGCACTGCTCTTCAGGTTGAATGGTTGTTGCACAAAACATGTTTTGGGTTGTTTATTTAATTTCTTCTTTAATAAAGTGTGATTTATTACAAAGTGCGACAAAACAGAAATACCTGAATGTACCTGAGTTTGTTGTCTGTTAATGGAAAACTAAACGGGTTCCAGAATGACTGTGATGATGCTGAAATGATAAATAGCCGTTGGTCGTTTGCATCAGCTCATATGGAGAATTCAGGTGATAGTTTATGATTTTTTTGATGTTTCTGAGCACCTCATAGTGGTAGATTTGGGCCTGGACTGCGAGAATATGATTCCTTGTAAGCTTTTCCAATGAGAAAACCCCAAAATGTCCCTGAAATGGTTTCCTGAGAATGATCTGACAGCAATAAGCCAACCACAGCCGGTGTAATTGAATTAACAGTACTATGAATCGTTAATCAAACACTAAAATCCTCGGACAGAAATGTGACAATGTATGACATAATTGGAGAGGGTCTGATTTTAGCATCTCCGCACGTCTGCCGTGAGGCTGAAAGGTCAACGAGATGTTTTGGCATTTTGACCCCGATGATGCTGATGCTGATAATGATGATGCTGATGCTGATGCTGATGATGCTGATGCTGATAATGATGATGCTGATGCTGATGCTGATGATGCTGATGCTGATAATGATGATGCTGATGCTGATAATGATGATGCTGATGATGATAGGTCATGTGACATGTGGCGGCCAATAATGCGGTGTGAAGATGATTGCTGTTGTCGGAGTGTCACTACGGTGATTAGTGACGTTTGATCCGGAATAAAGTCAGAAGACGAGAATAGCGTGTGTTTCTGGTGTCGTTCTGTGTGTTCTGAGCGCGTGCCCTTTCCCCTGTACACACACAACACACTCACACACACTCACTCACTCACTCACACACACACACACACACTCTCTCTCTCTTTCACACACACACACTCTCTCACACACACACACACACACACACTCACTCATGTATACACATGCATATATATTAATATTAATTTTATGTAAACAGTGAATATTTCTTACTAAAACACATTTGGTGCATGTAAAACTAAAAGTTTTAAAAGGATGTCTTATCTGATAAATTTTTTCTAAATATTGACTAAACATAGTACCGCAATTTTCACAATATGCTTACGCAGAGTGTATTATTTATTTATTTAAATCAAATTTTTGTTTTATAAGCATGTAAACAAAAGAGAGATGTGGACGTACAAGCAGCTGTGACGACAAATCAATATAAAACATAATAATTATGAGGACTGGACTTTAAAGCGCAACAACACATCCAAAACATACAGATGAGTCCGACTGAATCGCCTTCAGAATGACTTTACATGCAGTGTCTCATGATGTTAATGCTGAATTGTCCAAATTTCACAGTTTAGAGCTGGTAGTGAAGTCAAAGTTGTTAAGCTCGTCACGTTTCTTAATGAAACTCGCAGAACAGGAAACGCAAATAAATAACATGTTTTTTCTTCATCACCAATCATATTCAGACTGATCTCAGTATTAGAGCTGCAGCAGAAGTTAAAGATCTACAGTAGTTTAATTATACTGGAACAATGATGCACGTTAAAATAGTCTAAAACAAGAAGTCTGATGGTCTTGGCTCTGTAGAAATGCAGTTTAACCACAAACTCTGACACCTCGTGTACTGGAGATGAAAGATAACAGCCTCTCTCTCTCTCTGTCGGTGGGGAATGTCTTTCGTTTTAAATATAGATCATGTATATGCTGCATCTTGAAATGTCACACTAAACGACACATGAAAGCAAACGAGTGGAACACAAATGTGGCAACAACAAAAGAAAAAAGACAGAAACAAGCAAACAGGATGTGCAGAGATGAGAACAAATGGCATCAGAAAAAAATACCTCAAAATATCAAAAATGATTGTTTTTGAATGACGGAAATGTTGACGGCTTTACATTTTTCAAGTAAAATGATAGTTAGAAATGTTTTAGAGGCCAAATTTAAATCAATTTATAGCTAAATAAAGCAATAAAGATGGATATAGATAAAAGCAAGAACGTACAAAACAGCTTCAGAACAGAGCTAAAGTCACACAAAAAACTCAAAATATCAAAAATGATCTTTTTTAATTGGCTGAAATTATGCCTTTAAATTATGGATGGACGGATAGATAGATAGATTTTAATAAAGTTGGTTGTTTTTAAATGTCTATTTTTCTTCTTATTTTTTTTTTTGAGGTAAAATAGTTAGAAATGTTGTAGGGGCCAATATAAATTAATTTATATTTATAAATTCAATATAAATTCATATTTATATACAGTGTAGAAGTTATAGTTATAAGTGTTGAGAAGTCTAATATAAATCAGTTCATGTCTATATAAATTGATATTTATATGCAATAAGGATGGCTATAGATGAGACGACAACAAATAATACGGCATCAGAACAAAGCTAAAGTAACAAAATATGATCAAAATTTAAAAAAAAAATATGACTGAAATATTGCTTTTACATTTTTTTGAGGTAAAACAATAGTTAGAAATATTGTAAAGTCCACTATAAATCAGTTTATATCAATTTAAGTTTTTATATGCAATATAGATTGAGATATAGAATTTGAAGTGTAAGTCAATAAAAGATTTTAAAAATTTAATTTGAAATTGTAAATAATCTACAAAACAAATTTGGAATTTTCAACGGAATTGAAAATCGCGAAGAACAACAGGGCAATCAAAATGTGTGTATTACTGTATTAATTAATTTACATTTATTCATTCAGCAGATGCTTTTATACAAAGCGGCTCACGGAATATAAATACATTTACAGGCCTCTCAAACAGATTCGAACATCTGACAACCTTTAAACGTACTGGAAATATGAAAGCATCTCCTGACAGTAAATATGATCAGTGTTTCTCAGCGCTGAGGAGCGTCATGTGCGATTTGACAGGTTTTCAAAGCTGTTTGTTTATACGGGCCTTTATCAAACCGTCCTGGACGTGAACGAAGCTTTCGCAAACCACTGACCGAGAGAAAAAGACTGAAAGAGTGTGTGAGGGGCAAATGAACTCACTTTCAGGGGCTAGAAAGGGTCATTGTGCTGAATGGAGGGCAGATTCAGAGCTCTGAGTGAGTGTGTGTGTCGTTTGCTCTGCCAGAGCTGATCTCATTTATCTATGCTAATGAATTAGATGTGAGTGTGTGTGTTCTCCGCAGGTCTCTCAGCAGCTGTTTAACGCACAGAAGGACGTTTTGAATCCATTCAGTATCTCGGCTCTCAAACAAACCTTCACAAAGACTCCTGCGATGCTATTCTACACGAAACACACACAGACTTCTGCTTATTCACTTCTAAGTGTTTGGACACTCGAGCCACACTTAAAAATTCTTGAATGTGATTCATTAGATCACAAATAGGGCTGAAACGATTAGTCGATATTATTGACAAATATGTTTGTTGTCGAATAGTCGTTTGATCTCATATGATGATACGATGGACCTGCAGTAACGTGGTTTGACCAGTGTGGCGCTGTTGCGCAAAACTGTAATTCAGCCCACATGCAATCTAAGAACTCATGCTTATGAGAAGTGTGAATGAAACCAAACCTGTAGAGTGTTGGAAAGTTTTAACAAAAATACAAACAAAACATGCTATTATCATGTGCGAAGGCCCTGATATACTCACGGCGAAGTTCTTTTTGGTTCTTCGCTTCTTCGTAAAAGGAGTTCAATATACGCAAGCAGCGGTGTACTGTTAGCGAACATCTCGATGATGCTGAGAGCCGTAATTAGATGAATATGTAAATATATGCTGCGCACTTTCCTCTCAATAACTAAAAAAATGCATGACAAAAATGACAGCGGTGAGAAAACAGCAGTTAAGAAAACATCTGATCATAGCGATGCACCAGATCTGCAATTCGGCACTCCAGTAGTTAAAACCCTCCTGAAAATTAAAAAAGTTAATATTTTAATCATTTAATAATACATTGGCTTGTTTACAGTTATATTAATGGCAGTGTTATTGTAGTAGTATTTATTTTAGTGTTTACATATTTAGTATTTATAATAGTATTTATATTTACTTTATATTTATTTTATAATATTATTTACTATATATACTATATTTGCTTTATAGTATCTATCTACTTTTATTTTTATATTTTCAGTTTTCTTTTTAATTTTTTGTTTAAGTTTTAGTAATTTTGTTATGTGCTTTTGCCATTTTTTACTTTTACTTTTTTCTATTTAGCGTTTTTTTTTCTATTTAGTTTTTTTTGTTCCAGTTCCAGTTTAGTTTTAGTAACTTAGTACTTCAACTTCTTCAACATCTAATATTTTTTTTATTAAAAAAAACTAATTTATAAATATATTACATTTTGTATTTAATATTTATATTTTATTTTATTTAATAATAACGCTGATTAATTGTCACATGACATGCAGTGCTGGTGTCAGATAAAATATTTAAAAAGTTTAGTAAGTGTTTTATTTTGATTTGTTTTTATTTTAACATTATTTATTTAAATGTTTACATTTTTATGATTTAAATATTTATTAACTTTTCTTTAACTTATGAGTCCCAGTTTCACCAAATGGACGAGATTCAGAGATTATAAGTGTGACTGTATGAGTAGATTAACACAGGCATTGTGTCTGTGTGTGTGACAGAGAGATCATGATTATCAAAATAATCATTTGTTGCAGCCCTAAATCGCAAATATCAAATCAAGTGTCATTTACTGTAAATAAACATGCACAAAGACACCAAGATTGAACTATGAGCGTTTCAGACACTTGAGCTGATATTTTAAGGATATTTAAGTGCGTCAACATATGCATGTGTATATATTGGTCTATTTCTACACTGTCTGAATGAGATTTCAGTTTATAGCCTGTTTGCATGAAATAGAATGAAATAGAATGAGAGAGAGTGTGTGTTGTGGTTTTTCACCCTCTCTTAATATCACAGTGTGTTTGAGGGCCTGTAACTGCTCTGCCGCTTATGGCGTCTTACAGACTCACTTCTCGTTCACCGTTCCTCTTTCTCTCCCACTTTATGTCGCACCTTCATGAGAACCTGACCCACACAATTATTAGATCAAATTGTGCAACAAAGCCACAAACCAACAAAATGAGGATGCTCGTTTTTATAAGCTCTCTAGTACAGAGAGATTTGGTTCTGCCAGCTGAAGCAGTGCCCTAACGACTAGACAGATGACCCTAGCAACCGTATAACAATGTCCTAGCAACTTCACCGTCTTACAGACTCACTTCTCGTTCACCGTTCCTCTTTCTCTCCCTCTTTATGTCGCACCTTCATGAGAACCTGACCCACACAATTATTAGATCAAATTGTGCAACAAAGCCACAAACCAACAAAATGAGGATGCTCGTTTTTATAAGCTCACTAGTACAGAGAGATTTGGTTCTGGCAGCTGAAGCAGTGCCCTAGCAACTAGACAGATGACCCTAGCAACCGTATAACAATGCCCTAGCAACTTCACCAAGAACACCCTAGCAGCATCCTAGAAACCATACAAAACACCTTATCAACTGCATAGCAACATCCTCACTACCACTCAAAACCCTAGCACTCTCCTAGCCACCACAAAGCAATGCCCTTGCAACCAACCAGAAAACCCTAGTGAATGCATAGCAGAATGCCCTAGCAACCACCCAAAACACCATAGCAACAGCAAAGCAATGCCCTAGCAACCACCCAGAACACCCTAGCAACAGCAAAGCAGTGCCCTAGCAACCACCCAGAACACCTTATCAGTGTCTTGGAAACCACACTGAAAACGCTCTTAGCAATATTCTAGCAACCACCCAGAACACCCTTGCAACCACTTAGCGATAGCCTGGCAACCAGCCAGAAGACACTAGCAACTGCATAGCGCGGCCTTAGCAACCAACCAGAACGGCCTAGCAAATGCCCAGAACACCCAGCAGCATCCTAGCAACCACACAGAAATCCCTCCTAGTAACATCCAAGCAACCACACAGACCACCTTAACAAATGTATATCAATGCCCTAGTAATCAACCTAGCAACGTCATAGCAATGCCCTAGCAACCATCCAGAACATCCTAACAGCATCCAAGCAACTACACACAACATCCTAGCAACCATCCAGAACACCTTAAACAGCATCCCAGCAACTATACACCCTAGCAACTACCTAGCAATCCTTTAGCTACCAGATTGAACACCCTAGCAACCAGAGTTGGATGTGTCTAATCTGAGGATTTATATAGTGTTCTGCACAGATAAAGCTTGATCACTTCTGTTGGTGGTGATGGGCAAAGAGTTGACACGGGAGCCCCGGTGGTGACACCTTCCAACGCGCACACGGTTTTGTTTTGGTGATTCCCACGTCGTTTCACTTTTTGTCAGCGAGTCCCTCCCTCACGTCTCTGATCTTCTGTTCTCTAGATTCGACTCTGGTCCCTCTGTCAATGTATGACTGTGAGACTTTTTTTCACATTTTATGGTGGAGCTGGTGAGCTAGTGCATTTATTAGTATACTTTCAGGCCCAAGTATACTTTTTTTTCCACATTCCATTCCGACTTGTACAAAGTCGTGTTCACTCAGCCTTAAAAGTATACTCAACCATGGATAAGCACAGATGGCCACTACCACCTAGTAGACTTGTTCTGTCTCAACATTCACCTCGCACCTGCGCTGTTGTATGCAGACCTTTCGTGTGGAAACAAAAAATGGGCTGCACTTGGACGGTGTACATGGACATCCACAGACAATTCTGATGACAAACATTGCGTCGTGCGGACCGTCGCAGAACTCGGACGGCTCAAGTATTCTTTGGGCTTTAGTCTACCTAAAGGCCCAAGTATAATTATTTTTCTGCATTCTGGTCCACACAGCTTTAAAAGTATACTCCACCGTGGATGAGCGCAGATGGACGAGTTCGACACGTTCAGTACCACCTAGTGGACTCTTCTGTCTTCTCTTTCACCTCATGCCTGTGCTATTGTACGTGGACCGTCTGCACGGACACAAGAATTTCGCTGCAAGCAAATGGTGTGTGTAGATGTCCGTGGACACTTCTCATGACAAAAAATTGCGTTATGTGGACAGTTTATGGACCGTCGCAGAATGCAGATGGCTAAAGTATACTTTGGGCTTTAGTCTGCCTAAAGGCCTGGGTATACTTCTTTTGGGCCTGGGTATACTGCCATGTCTGTACAGCTTTTAAAGTGTATACTTAATCACGGATGAATGAGTTCGACACATACGAAGTGCCACCTAGTGAACTTGTTCTGTCTCAACATTCACTTTGTGTCTGCAGTGTTGAACTTTATAACATTTCGTTTCGTCTCGTTTTGGTCAAGGAAAATGAAGATACATTTTAGCATAGTTTTTATTTTGTAAACCACATTTAGTCTCGTTTTTATTCATCAACAATATTGCATTATACATTTATTTATAGCCATCGTCACATGACCAGCATTTACGTTGCGTCTCGTCTCGTTTTCGTCACGTGATAAAGGTTCGTTGACGACGATATTTAGTCATAATTTTCGTTGACGAAAGCAACACTAGTTGTACGCAGACTGTCCGTATGGACACAAAAATTGGGCTGCACACATAGTGCAGACACTTCTGAATTGTGTAATGCGGACCATTATGAAACTCGAATGGTCGAAGTGTACTTTAGGCTTATCAACAATAATTATTGAAAAGACCTAATATTGTCTCCGATGCAGAATTTGACCCTGTTATATTATTTCGGAGATTCAGGACTGAAGCTGCTCCCACTGAAAAACCTTAAGATGGTTTTGTAGGACAGCAGTTGGTTGTTTCCATGTGGTGGCATTGTGTGTATGTGTATGTGTATGTGTGTGTGCGGTGGGCATGCTCTCTAGGGCAGATGGGTTTGTCTTGCGCTGGACTCTGGCTCTCTGGTGTCTCCCCAGGGAGCAGGACCCTCCCCCTTGTCGTCTTCCTCGGGGACTGGAAATACTCCCACCCGGGTGCTGACCAAGCCCTGAGGGGCCGCAGAGATGCCAGGCGGACCGGCGGGGGTGCCTGATGCCTCGGTGCCAATGCACGAGTGCCAGAGAGGGACATGGGCAGCAGGGGCCGAACCAACACACACAAATCCACACAGGGAAGTACTTAATTACTGGCATCATATTATGAAGTCAAGCAGCACTGTTACTAGTGCTCATTGTGATTAGAACAGATCCAGCAGACTTACTTTAAAGATCCATAATATTACAGAGTCCTAAGAGTAGATTAAATTCACTTGATAATGTAAAAAACCACCTTAGCAACACCCTAGCAACCACCCTGAACACCGTAGCAACTGCACACTGTAGCACTGTCTTAGAAACCACTCAGAACACCTTAGCAACATCCTAGCAACCACCCAGAACACCATAGCTACTGCATAGCAAAGCCCTAGCAACCAAGTCACTTTTATTTCTCTAGTGCTTTATGCAATGCAGATCGGTTTGAAGCAGATTCACAGTAATACTAAACAGATAAATAACAGTGTTAATCTTCCAAAATTCATCAGCTAGGAAATGACTCTGTAAAGTAGCTCTGTAGAAGACAATGGTGTCTTTATCCAGCTCCATTTATTTCCAGAAGCCTATAGAAACTGCATAGAAATGCCCTAGCAACCAGCCAGAACACCTTAGCAACTGGATAGCAATGCCCTAGCTACCAAGTCAAGACACTTTTATTTCTGTAGTGCTTTGTGCAATACAGATAGTTTCAAAGCAGATATAGTAATAAAGAGGAAAATAACAGTGATAATGCAGCAGAATTTATCAATTATGAAATGACTTAAATTTCACTTGTAAATCAGTTCTATTGATGACAATGATGCTCAATTTATTCCCAGAAGGCTATAGAAACTGCAAAGAAATTTTGCAATTTAGGACACACTAGCAATGCCCTAGGAATGACCCAGAACACCTTAGCATCTGCATAATAACACCTTAGCAACTGCATGGGAATGTCCTAGCCACAAGACCCTAGAAAATGCATAGCAGCATCATACAAACTGCATAGCAACCACCCAGCACACCCTAGCAATGCCCTAGGAACAATCCAAAACACCCTAGCATCTGCATAGACCCTAGAAACCACCCAAAAACACCTGAGAAACCGCCTAGAGCACCCTAGAAACTGCATAGCAACACCCTAGCAACTGCTTAGCAACCACCCAGAACACCTACATAGTAACGCTCAAGCAACCACAACGGCTCAGAACAGCCCAGCATTGCTGCGTTGACTTTAGCATGGGTAAAACCACTCACATTTTCTTCAGCAAATGTAAAAATCTATAACTACTGTAAATGCTTCATTCAGTGGTGTTACATAACTAACCCTTTCAAAATAGCAGCAGTACTGTACGACTGACATGACTAATCACACACATTCACTAACACGGTCACGGCTGTTTACAGTATCTGCTCTTAATTATTCAGGCATGTTCTTCCCTTCCATCTCAATCCCAAACTCAGTTTGTTGGACTATTTTTGTGCTTTATTTTTTGTTTGCATGCATTGGGGAGCATTCGGCGCGTTTGCGCGTGTGTGTGTGTTTGCTGTTTCCAGCGCTGCAGGCGAGTTATTTTGAGCGTTCTGGTGAGAACTGTGAGTTTCTGAGCTGAAGTGTTACTTTTCTGCAGGACAAGCCGCAGACCCAAGACGTCTTGAGTTGTGTATTTGTGTAAGTGTGCAAACAGACACACACACACACACACAGCACACACATACACAGACACACACAGGTTTGTTTTTGTGAAAAGTGGGGACTCTCCATAGGCGTAAT
>NW_015652275.1:327228-329796 GCF_001515625.1 Sinocyclocheilus rhinocerous | reverse complement strand
CAGAGATGCCAGGCGGACCGGCGGGGGTGCCTGATGCCTCGGTGCCAATGCACGAGTGCCAGAGAGGGACATGGGCAGCAGGGGCCGAACCAACACACACAAATCCACACAGGGAAGTACTTAATTACTGGCATCATATTATGAAGTCAAGCAGCACTGTTACTAGTGCTCATTGTGATTAGAACAGATCCAGCAGACTTACTTTAAAGATCCATAATATTACAGAGTCCTAAGAGTAGATTAAATTCACTTGATAATGTAAAAAACCACCTTAGCAACACCCTAGCAACCACCCTGAACACCGTAGCAACTGCACACTGTAGCACTGTCTTAGAAACCACTCAGAACACCTTAGCAACATCCTAGCAACCACCCAGAACACCATAGCTACTGCATAGCAAAGCCCTAGCAACCAAGTCACTTTTATTTCTCTAGTGCTTTATGCAATGCAGATCGGTTTGAAGCAGATTCACAGTAATACTAAACAGATAAATAACAGTGTTAATCTTCCAAAATTCATCAGCTAGGAAATGACTCTGTAAAGTAGCTCTGTAGAAGACAATGGTGTCTTTATCCAGCTCCATTTATTTCCAGAAGCCTATAGAAACTGCATAGAAATGCCCTAGCAACCAGCCAGAACACCTTAGCAACTGGATAGCAATGCCCTAGCTACCAAGTCAAGACACTTTTATTTCTGTAGTGCTTTGTGCAATACAGATAGTTTCAAAGCAGATATAGTAATAAAGAGGAAAATAACAGTGATAATGCAGCAGAATTTATCAATTATGAAATGACTTAAATTTCACTTGTAAATCAGTTCTATTGATGACAATGATGCTCAATTTATTCCCAGAAGGCTATAGAAACTGCAAAGAAATTTTGCAATTTAGGACACACTAGCAATGCCCTAGGAATGACCCAGAACACCTTAGCATCTGCATAATAACACCTTAGCAACTGCATGGGAATGTCCTAGCCACAAGACCCTAGAAAATGCATAGCAGCATCATACAAACTGCATAGCAACCACCCAGCACACCCTAGCAATGCCCTAGGAACAATCCAAAACACCCTAGCATCTGCATAGACCCTAGAAACCACCCAAAAACACCTGAGAAACCGCCTAGAGCACCCTAGAAACTGCATAGCAACACCCTAGCAACTGCTTAGCAACCACCCAGAACACCTACATAGTAACGCTCAAGCAACCACAACGGCTCAGAACAGCCCAGCATTGCTGCGTTGACTTTAGCATGGGTAAAACCACTCACATTTTCTTCAGCAAATGTAAAAATCTATAACTACTGTAAATGCTTCATTCAGTGGTGTTACATAACTAACCCTTTCAAAATAGCAGCAGTACTGTACGACTGACATGACTAATCACACACATTCACTAACACGGTCAACAGTATCTGCTGTATCTGCTCTTAATTATTCAGGCATGTTCTTCCCTTCCATCTCAATCCCAAACTCAGTTATTTTTGTGCTTTTTGTGCTTTATTTTTTGTCTGCATGCATTGGGGAGCATTCGGCGCGTTTGCGCGTGTGTGTGTGTTTGCTGTTTCCAGCGCTGCAGTCTTGAGTTGTGTATTTGTGTAAGAGTGAAAACAGACACACACACACACACACACACATACACATACACACACACACACACAGACACACACACACACACACACTTTCCAGAACGCTGCACCTCTGTAAGCCGCTAATCTTTAGCTCATTTAACACAATTCTCAGCCCATATTCATTCTCAACAATATACTATGACGGCAACAAGTCAGATTTCACTGTATCAGAGGTCAACAGCAGAGATGGCATTTATTCAGATTTATTTTCATCTGTTTGACTATCTGACTCTCTTATCTGGTTCATCTCGAGTACTAAAGCCTCCTGAGTTCCTTGAAGTACGTATGTGGTTTACTGAAGAACTTCAGAAGTTCTCCTATGATATAAACCCTTTCTGGAACCTTTAATTTTAATTTGAAAGACGTGATGATTATGTTATATCTTGCAAATATAATATTCCCAGTGGAAGACGTCGTCCCAGTCGGCACATGACCAACCGTCAACGTTGAAATGTGGAATAATGTTGAATAATGTTGAATAATGTTGAAAAACAATGAAACAACATTTATTAAAACATGATTTAATGATAAATTGTTGTAAAAAGGTTATATTATAATAATACAAATATGAAAAAAATAAAAAATATATGTATTTTATAGTATACAAGCAAATATTTGATGTGTTGAAGTTCATAAACTTTAAAATTGTCTAATCCAGTGATTATCAACTCTGATTTGATTTGCAAAATCAAAACAAAATTAAACAACAATCATTGATGTTTATTCACCGCTAAATAAACGTTTAAATGGTGGCTGTAATTTCTTAGGAGCTCTCAGTTATATTCTATTGATATCAATTTCTTTCTCAAATGTTTGTCATAGTATTGTTTAGGATAAATAAAAAGATGCAATTTAATAGAGCTACTCATATTCATATTTAAAATAAAGTAAAAAAATAAAATATGTATATATATATATATATATATATATATATGTA
>NW_015652275.1:326081-327042 GCF_001515625.1 Sinocyclocheilus rhinocerous | reverse complement strand
TACATTAATGAGGAAAAAAAATTAACTTAAATGATTTTAGCAAATGGCTGCAATATAACAAAGAGTGAAAAATTTAAGGGGGTCTGAATACTTTCCGTACCCACTGTATGTGTGTGTGTGTGTGTGTGTGTGTGTGTGTGTGTATGAAAGAAGAGTTTGAGACATTGTTGAGATCTCTTACATGTGGCATTATTGTGGTTTTGTTCTCATGAGAAACATCTGAGAAGCCGGAGATTCAAGCATTCCTTTGCTCTCAATTGACCTCATTGATGTCTGAGAGAAACACCAGATCTTCTAGTCTGTGATTTATGTGTGTTTGTTCAGTGTAAATGAAGTCATTACAGTAGCGTACTGATTGAATGTACATTGTGTACAGTGCGGCAGACTGATGGTGTGAGAGTGAGTCGTATTGAGTCAGTTTCTTCAGTCTGCAGTGAGAGTGGTGAGTTAGTTGTCAGTAAGGCACGTGATTTGTTTTTTTTTTCTTTGCTTTCTTGTAGTTTGGGACGGGCTGAAACTAAACGTGCCTGTTTCCTGCCCACACGACCACAACTGCACTCCAATAACAGCAGTATCACAAATCGCACGCTCAAACAGAGACACAAGAGAGCTTCAGCATCAGACAAACATGACAAGAGCTGCGCAAAACTTCACTTTCTAATCACTAAAAAAGAGAGAAAAGTCCCATGGGCTGCTGCAATAACACCAACTTGTCAATGAATTTGACAAAGTTTACAAAACTTAAAAGTTTAAAAAGTTGCTTTGTTTGTAATTAAATAAAAACGAATTAAATAATTAAGTAAATAAAATATTTAAAAAATATATATATATAAAAATTATATATGAAGAATTTAGAATATATTACTATTAAATTACAAAACAAAATCAAAAATTATTTATATATATTTTTATATACTATATTATACAATATTTTAGGAAAAAAATATATGTATAAAATATA
>NW_015652275.1:325618-326070 GCF_001515625.1 Sinocyclocheilus rhinocerous | reverse complement strand
TAAAAGATTATATATATATATATATATATATACACACACACACACACTGTCACGGTGTGCCTACTGTGAAGGTGCGAGGAGACGAAGGAGAATCCAGAATTATATCAGACTTTATTTTATACCAAGGAAGTCACACATAGGACACGGGGGATCGACGTACAATACCAGACAACTAAACTCTGAATGGGAAACACAGTCTTTTCCTCCTCATCCTCCTCCTTTGGTTAAGGGTGAACGGTGCGGCCGGTGGGCTTGACATCGGCGCGGCCGGCGGGCTTGAGAATGCTGCGGCCGGCGGGCTTGACTTTAGAACGGCCGGTGGGCTTGAGAATGCCACGGCCAGCGGGCTTGCCTGAGGAACGGCCGGCAGGCTTGAGAATGCCACGGCCAGCAGGCTTGCCTGAGGAACGGCTGGCGGACTTGACTTCGGAGCGGCCGGCGGGCTTCGGGAA
>NW_015652275.1:315570-325024 GCF_001515625.1 Sinocyclocheilus rhinocerous | reverse complement strand
GATCCCTTCCCTCCAGCTTAGTCCAGTGGTGTCTGGGAGGTCCACGGGGCAATGGTAATTAGCCCCGATCCAGAACAGCGAGTTGAACGTGACGTCATCTAAAGCCGTCGCCGCGGCGAGCCCGCAGAACTCCCAGGCATACTCGACGAAGGGGAGATCATGACGGGCTAGGGCAATGAATCGAGCCGTGATTTCCATGATTGCGGGGGGGCGAAAACAAGAAAACAAAAGACTTTCAAAAACCGGAAAAAAAACTAGGAGAGGGGGCGCCGCTTACCGTTTTGGTCCGGTATTCTGTCACGGTGTGCCTACTGTGAAGGAGCGAGGAGACGAAGGAGAATCCAGAATTATATCAGATTTTGTTTTATACCAAGGAAGTCACACGTAGGACACGGGGATCGACGTAAAATACCGGACAACTAAACTCTGAACGGGAAACACTTTAAATACACAGGACTTGACGAGAAACACCTGGGATCAATAAACATAATTGAACATGCGGGAAAACTGGGTCATGGAAAGCACGTTGGGGAGGAAAACGCAAAACACGGAACACAGGACTGACACACACACATACAAAATTAAGATAAATTAATTCAAAATTAAAATAAATAAAATTTATTAAATTTGTATAATTCTTAAAATATTTTTTTAATAAAAAGAAATTTAAAATAATTATATTTATATGTATGTTCATTAATTTATTTTTTTCTGACTATCTTTAGTCAAGATTTGATTAATTCTCATTATGGGTTCATTAGATCATCAGAGTGTTGGTGCCTGGCTTCATTGAAGCATCAGAACATGAAACTTTACTAGATTTTAACATGTTCTTAAGCAAATGTGAATGGAGCTACATCATTGCTAAGGTCATTAACATGTTGTTCAACGATTGTTAGGGTGTTTTGTTTCCTTTAACAGCGTAACATGATTTGAGGAATCATTGAAATGCTGCAGGGCGACGCACACGCACACGCTCAACTTCAACACTGCGAGAGGTTTGATTCATTTGTAAAGCCCAGCACAGGTAGCGCATTGGGGCCGTGTTTACATCAGATGACACATGTTCAACCCCGCGGCCATGAGTCCAGAGAAAGAGAACGGGATGGAGTGGGCGGATCGGCTCTCAATACACTGACATGTGGCTCTTTATGAGGGCGAAAGCTCTCGGACAGCAGATTATCATTCGTTAATGAGCGTTTGGGTTCGTCTACTGCGCTCTTTCTCTCACGCTCTGCCATTCTTTCTTGCCTCCTCTCGCGGCGGGCTTTCAGATGGAGCATAGACGCGCTGGTAAAGGGGGGACAGACACTGGTAATTAAAGCAGCGGGTGGCGTGTGTGTGTGTGTGTGTGTCTCCTCCTCTTTTCAGCAGCAGAATTGATCATTGTGTAAAGCCAATGTGGCCCCAGGCAGTTCTGACACTTTCTAATGACGCTTTTCACACACATGCACGCACACACTTTCTCTGCTCTTGCAAACTCATTCGTTTGGCCTCTCTGTGTAAGTATAATAGCTATATTAAATCCTGGGTTTAATACGTATACACCAGCGCGCACACACACATCTCTGCGGAGTGTGTTTGACACAGGCTCCATCCAGGCCTTAGGGACCGTCTCGCACATGTCTTGATTATTTTACCTCGCTGCGTCCACGAAGAGACCGGACAAACCAACAAGAGCATCCGATTTCACAAAACTTCATGTTTTAAAGGGACAGCACACCCCAAAATGACAATCCTGGCATTCTTTACTCGTCCTCTTGTTGTTTCAAACCTGTATGAGTTTCTTTCAGCTGTTGAACACAAAAGAAGATATTTTAAAGAATGTTGATAACCAAACAAAACACTATGGGAGTCAATGGCTACCGGCAACTGTTTGGCTGCACACATTATTCTGACTGTCTTCTTATGTATTCAACAGAAGAAACAAACTCATACAGGTTTGAAACGACAAGAGGACGAGTAAAGAATGCCAGGATTTTCATTTTTGGTAATCTTTAATAACAAAAGAAAGAGAAAAGTCCTGTAGTATATAACTTTATTTTAAACTACTCACCTTTTTAAAAAACTATTGTATATTGGAGAAAAACATTTATTTCATAATGAGATTTCCCCTCATTTTCAGTTGTTTTGCTTCTATGAAAGCTTACATTTTTGTGAATTTTTTGAATGAAGGATCAGAATGGTAAACATTACAGATTTATTTTCACAATATTAATTTTTTTGCTCATAATTCTGACTGCAACTCTATATACTATACTACCTATAAAATAAAAAGTCTAGCTGTATCTGATTATTTTTTGACAACATGACTTTGTTTCCATCCAGACTGATGAAAAACGAAGGAAAAAAGCTGCGGTCTGATCTGGGATCAGTCATCTTGTCTGTGTTGTAATCTCGTGTGTGTTCAGCTGATCTGTGGTCAGCAAGAGGCCAACAATACATTAGTGAGTGAGTTCAGGTGAACTGAGCCACTCTTAGATTCTGACATGTGAATAAATGCCGCTTCTATGTACAGTAGATCTGAGAAATCACACTTCATCTTTCTGCCGTCTCTGTCTCCTGATTTTACCTTTTAAAGCCTGCACTTGATCCTTTGACCTTAGCTGTCCTAGGATATTTATGCATGTTTTTTTGTAGTAGGTATCAGAGTATTAATATCTGTGAATGACACCTCAAATCACGTGAGTTGTTGTGAGAATGTGTGTTATTACTTTACTAAGTGATCAGACAGTAACAAACCACATAGCAACCTTTCACAACACCTTAGCAACCGCATAGCAACCACTCTTACCCTATAGTGTAAGATGGATTGGCTCAGTTAAACCAGGGTTATTAACTAAAATGAATGAATGAATGAATGAATGAAATATAAAACTATATGTATGTATGTGTTTGTGTGTGTGTGTAATACAAATTTTTGTAATATATAAAAAAAACGTATTTTATTTCAGCTATTTGCCAAGTCAACATTTCTCAGTTTTGTACTAAAACATAAAAAAAACAATCTAATAAAAATAACAAAAACACACAATAAAACTATCAAAACCTTAATTAAAATTATAGCGAAGAGGTTTCTTTTCTTCTTAAACCTTATTAAGCCAGGTTGTATTAACCAATAAATGCTACATTATTTTTTGATAGTTAAACATGTAGACTTTTTATTTTATTTCTTTTTTTTTTCTTCAAATATATATATAAATTTAATTCAAAATATTTAAAATAAATATATAAATAGTGTGTAAGACAGGTGTGTGTATCTCCATCTCTCTGGAAATAAAGTGTTTTGTCATACAAAAAGCCCAGAGCAGGATCCTCTCAGAGACTCTCTCCAGGCCTCAGAGACCGAACTGTGTGTTTCTCCGTGTGACCTCCAATCTGAGAAGAAAAATAGTGTAAAGTCTGCGGCACATTAGAGACGGCCGTCTCTCTTCCTTACTTTAATTTACACCTCTCCTTCACGCGTGTTTGGGGAATCCTTTCTCCGTAGTGTCCGTTTGAGACGACTATCATTACTAAATCTACTGTGAACACACACACACACACACTGTTGTCGTCCCCTGCTAATTCTGACACTGCCACTCTATTAGAGTTTCACATGTTAGCTGGTCATTATCGTTAAACTCCTATTGTGAAACACACACACACAGGTTCATATTGCTGCTAGTTATTTTTGTGTGACAAATCTTATTGCATTAAAGTGACAGACAAACATGCGGCTAGATAACAATTTCATCACTAACACACACTCTCACGCACACTAGTGAAATCACCTGCAATAAAACTCAATCATTTATGCACACACACACACACACACACAGCGCTGCACGGATGGGCAAAAACAGAACTGATTTTTTCTTTTTAAAACTTGTTAGGCCTGATTGGAGTCATCATTAATGCTGCATTAATCTGTCATAGTGTAACGTATATGAAACACATAAATATACATTTTTGAAAGTTTTAAAGGTGCAGTTATTTTTTTTTAATTTTTCTCACATCCAACTCAAAAACTCACTATTCTGTGTGTTCATAATTAAAGTAAAATGGACTTATTTTATTATATTATATATAATATTTAATTAAAATAAATATAATAAATATATAATTATAAATGTACATAATTTTATTGTATTTCAATTATATAAAAAAATTCTGCATTATTTTTTAAATACTTTGTTTCAAACACCCACTATTCTGTACATTGTTCATAATGAAAGTAAATAAATGATTACACAAAAATGATAGTGTATATTTTTTATATTTATCTTTCTTTTTTTCAGCTAAAATGTGTTTTAGTGCTTCAACTAAAAAATTTTATTTCAGTTCCAAGGCACCATTTCATTTTAGTTTTTAATCTAATTTTATTTCAGCCTTTTTAACCAAATTTGCCAAAATTAACCAAAACAATTTTTATCTATATATACTGTACAAATAGCCTGTGGTGTTTTGGCAGAAATGTATTTATTATAAATGTTACTGTTATTACTTGTATTAAATATTGCGGAATATTTTACTTTTATAGAAGGTGTTTTTTGTAGTTTCTACATGGGTTTTTTTTTTTGCGATAGAAATGCTACAGCCTCTTTAATTTCTTCAACAAAAACATGTGGACATCACAACCCTTACCAAAATTAACCATGGTTTTTATATTACAGCGCAAAACTCCAAAAATGTGAAGCGGCGCTACTCGATCATCCGCCAGTTATGCTGGCTGTGGCTGAAAACAGCCACGATAATAAATTGCATGACGAGGTAAATTGGAAAACGCCAATACATAATTACAAGCTTGCAATTACAAACTTGACGTTATTAACACTGTACAAATAGCCTGTTGTGTTTTGGTAGAAATGTATTTATTATAAATTAAATATTGCGGGATATTTTACTTTTATAGAAGGCCTTTTGTAGTTTCAAAGTTGTTGTTTTTTTGTGTGTTTTCTTTACAAATTCCATAGTTTATTATTACTTATTATTTATTTTAAAAACCATAAACCATTGTAATGAGGACCAGGGTTTTACTTGTTTTGACCATCTTACTAACACTAGTCAATTAAACTCCGGATTCTTTCCAAGAACTAGCCTAGTCAGTTTCATTAGGGCAAAGGATAATTTAATAGAATAGCTTTAATAAATAAAAATCATAAAACTTTCAAACTAATTCTAATACAATATTTATTCACAGTATTTGGACAAGTTCATTGAACATGTAATGTATAAAAAAAAAAGCGTGATACGTGATGCTGATGTAGATTAGCAGTCGAAGGCAAGACTGCAGCATTAAATGAAGTTTGTCGGCTGGTGGCAAACAGTGCAGGGGCTTTAATCAGTTTTGACACATCTGCGAGGGTTTAGCTATAGTTAGAAGAGCTCGCAGGAGCAGCGTTTGAGAAAGAATGGGTGCGAATCTGTGGTCGGTTTATCACTGACACCAGCAGACACAGAGAGAGCAGAGCAGAGCAGCTGAACGCACTGCAGAAACACATGAGAAACACGACCTCTGACCTCACATCAGGTCGCACAGATCACCCCTCACACTCTGGATTCAGGGCGCTCTTTGACATGCCTGATGCCGTCGCATTAAAACTGTCACCTGATCACAAATACAGTTCTGTCATGACAACTCTCGGAGGGATTGGCATGGTAATGTACATGACAATGTTAATGTATTTGGTCTTGGCGGAATAGATCTGCTACGCTGCTGCTGCTGCTGCTGCCAATAAATCCACAACATGCTGCTGTGAGCATGTAAGAAATATTGCTGCTGCAAATATAACATACATGAAATAACCCCCATATAGCATACATGAATCACCTCGTAGCAGATCTATACAGGTGGAGCTGGGGAAGGTGGAGGGTTTCTGAAGTGCGCTGCAAACTGCTACAGCAAACAAAAGCCAGGTATTTGAATATTGAGCAGTAAGCTCATTGGCTACCGATTCAGGAGAGAACCAATCAGCTGCCATGTGACAACGAGTCATTAGGTCAGATTGAGCTAGACCTATCGGACTGCGCCATCTAGAGTTTCATGCCAGAACTCTGTGTTTGTCTTGTGTTGTTTTAGCAGTGCAGACCCAACACACTCCAGTCTGTACAATGTTTTTATTGTAAGGTGTTTTTGTGCATCTTTCTTCGCAATGAATGACACTAAAGATGATATTTTGTATGTATTATTGTGACTTTCAGACATTTTAAAGTGTCACTTTTTATAGACGTTACAGATTCTACAATGTAGTTTAGAATAATAGTTTTTGAATTAAAACATAATAATAATTTTACTATGAAATATGTACAATTATATGTTTTGTTTGAATGATACAAAGTATACAATTAATGCATGTAGGAAATTATATATAGTACATTTAAATATACATATATATAAATATATATTTGTGTATTTAAAAATAAAACAATTAAAATTATATATATAATTTTAATTAAAATATAAAGTATTATATATAATTATAAATATATGTATATTGAATGCAAAAATGCATGTATAATTATATATTTATGTATTTTTATTAGGGCTGGGCAAGTTAACGCGTTATCACGTTAACGCATTAATTAATTAACGCCGGCAATTATTTTGTCGTGCATTAACGCAGTTTTTTATTATAATTTTTATTATTATTTTGAAAGTCGGTTGCTCACATTGCAATACAATAAATTGATATAATTAAAGTATACTGTGTTTCACAGTCAACACATGGCTTTTTGGCTAGGCTTCAAACGAGGAAAAGTGCACTTTTAGATAAACAAGGCAATATAATAGATGCTCTTGTGGTGGTAGAAAAACAAAGTTCTTTAAGACCCACAGGATTGCTTGTAATAAAGATTTAAATGCAAAAGAAAAGGCACGAGAGCCGACTGTTTCTGTCAGTGGTGAGTTTTAATTTACAATGTTTGTGATAGCCTACTTTTAACGTAAGAAAAGTAGCCTATATGTTGTGTTTAAATGTGTTGCCACTCGCTTGAGCAACTTATTATACAAACCTAGAAGTCAAATGCATGAATAATACGTTGTTTATATTTATTGAGTTTAAACTAATGTCTATAAGAAAATTGTTACGTCCTCCACTTGGTGCCAACTCACACCAGGAGCATTTCAGAAGCGAAGCGACAGGATTCGCGAGATCACGTGATTTGCTGTCCGACGTTGTTTGTCTTGATTATTTGAATTCTAACATGGCTAAGTTGCCTAAATGTTTATGTTTTGTCCTGTTTAAGTCTGTTTATAGTTGTATTTATTGCTATGTCCTACTTTGTTGTGCTGTAGACTACAAAGTTAATACAATTTAAAAGTCCAGTTATGAACGACAAGGATAAAAGATTTGTAGCTGTGTATAGTCGTCTAAAATACATCCTCAATTATCTTGTATCTATATTTCACACACCATTTCTGGCCTCCTGGCAAGGATATAGTGATGTGAAATAAGACCTGGAGTCTCCGCAGGGTGTTTATTTTGAAATTGACAGGATGTTTGAACTTTTATTTTGTAACTACTGTGTGGCTTGGACGCGGCCTCCGTCAAAAATAGGTGAACGTTCTTAGGATCGCAACGAATGACGGCTGTATGAACCTCCCTCAAGATGCACCATCACAAGAAGAATACACGAGTTATATGAAAAGGAGATTTTAATTTGATTACATTAATGTTAATGTTGAGATTTACAAGAAATATTTTAACTGCTACTATGTAAAGGGAAAGCACCTTATTGGTTTAAAGTGTTTGCACACCAAATGTTATTGCACTTTTGTTCATACAGCAGTACTTTTAAAATAAAAGTGCGCAATACACTACTTTTGAATTAATTATTGAATTTTAACAGTGCGATTAATCGCGATTAAAAATTTTAATCGTTGCCTAGCACTAATTTTTATTTTATTTTAATTAAATGCAAGGTATATATAATATTTAATAATAATATAAATATTTAAAATGAATATTTTATTTTATTATAATATATATTTATATATAATATTTCATGGAAAAAAAAATTGTAAAACCTCATTTTGTCCTTATTCTAAATTGAATCGTCATCAGAGTGTTTATCGTCATTTACTAACATAAAAGTGTAATTGAGAAGATTATTTTTCATGAAACATGTTTGTGTAAGTCATTTATCACTGATAGCCTCACCATGAGAACACATACATTTATAAAAACCTCCTTAGTTTATGATGACATTATGACACATTTATGGACTTTATTTTTGCACATTTATAAGTTTTTAATAAATTTGTCCACATACATACTCAAACTATAGCTCACACCCAACCACACACACAATCAAGTGTTCTCCACAGTGCCTACACACACCTCACACACTCCTACAGAGTAGCACACACAATCATCTTCCACACAAACCACACGCGACCTGTAGCTGCTCTGACAAACATTCACAAACTCTGAATACACTGTGATATACGCTAAATCACAAAACGACCCTGTTAGTGGAAATACAGCTAATGAATGAATGCCTGTGACACACACACACACACAAAGACCCTGATGTACCGGATCATCACTAATGAGCTTTTTCAAAATAACACAATATTCCCTCTCGCCAAACAAACACACACACACACACACACACACACACACACACACAAACATTCTCACACATCATCAGCCGACAAATAACATTGACAGGAGCTTGTTTTAACATAAAGATTAGTTGTAAAAATGATCAGAATATATATTTCTTGTTTCCATGAGCTCATATTAATTGAGAGACTACATGGAATATGTGTATGTTTAAGAGTCATGAAAATTTAAAATTCACACTTCAGGGAAAATATAGAAAGCATGTGCATATATTACTACGCATAAAATATTAAATACTTTTTATTTGTATATACTATATATTTTGACATATATGTCATTACATATATGTAAATATTTAATAATTTAATGTATTAATTTATTGTAAATATAATAATACATTTATTTTTAATTAAATCTACATATATTTTTATACTTGTATATGAATTTATATTATAATTAAAATCGATAGATAGATAGATAGATAGATAGATATGTATATAGATATAGACAAACACATATACACACACACAATGTATATTCCATATAGTTTCTCAATTAGTATGTGCTCATGTGGATGAATAATTGAGTGATAACTATAGACACATTATAAAAATTATGTTCAAAGCAGTTTTAATGAAGCATGTCTCATTGCAAGACTGTTTGCATGTCGTCTGCCCACAGACAGACTCACAATGACTGGTTTATAATCTAAAGAGAGTTATTGTTCTTCTAGATATTGTGTGTTTACATGTAAATGCAGATGAATCAGTTTGATTCAGAGCTGTGAACTCACATGTGGAAAACACAAATGTTGTTTTTTGATCCGAATAGGCCTCTGTAGCAGCAGCTGCACTTCATTGTGTGTGTGTGTGTGTGTGTGTGTGTGTGTGTGTGTGTGTGTGTGT
>NW_015652275.1:311058-311924 GCF_001515625.1 Sinocyclocheilus rhinocerous | reverse complement strand
ACACACACACACACACACACACACAAACATTCACACACATCATCAGCCGACAAATAACATTGACAGGAGCTTGTTTTAACATAAAGATTAGTTGTAAAAATGATCAGAATATATATTTCTTGTTTCCATGAGCTCATATTAATTGAGAGACTACATGGAATATGTGTATGTTTAAGAGTCATGAAAATTTAAAATTCACACTTCAGGGAAAATATAGAAAGCATGTGCATATATTACTACGCATAAAATATTAAATACTTTTTATTTGTATATACTATATATTTTGACATATATGTCATTACATATATGTAAATATTTAATAATTTAATGTATTAATTTATTGTAAATATAATAATACATTTATTTTTAATTAAATCTACATATATTTTTATACTTGTATATGAATTTATATTATAATTAAAATCGATAGATAGATAGATAGATAGATAGATATGTATATAGATATAGACAAACACATATACACACACACAATGTATATTCCATATAGTTTCTCAATTAGTATGTGCTCATGTGGATGAATAATTGAGTGATAACTATAGACACATTATAAAAATTATGTTCAAAGCAGTTTTAATGAAGCATGTCTCATTGCAAGACTGTTTGCATGTCGTCTGCCCACAGACAGACTCACAATGACTGGTTTATAATCTAAAGAGAGTTATTGTTCTTCTAGATATTGTGTGTTTACATGTAAATGCAGATGAATCAGTTTGATTCAGAGCTGTGAACTCACATGTGGAAAACACAAATGTTGTTTTTTGATCCGAATAGGCCTCTGTAGCAGCAGCTGCACTTCATTGTGTGTGTGTGTGTGTGTGTGTGTGTGTGTGTGTGTGTGTGTGTGT
>NW_015652275.1:308978-310684 GCF_001515625.1 Sinocyclocheilus rhinocerous | reverse complement strand
TGTGTGAGTGAGTGAGTGAGTGTGTGTGTGAGTGAGTGAGTGAGTGAGTGTGTGTGTGGATGGTGACCATCATTAGTGACTGAACTCTGCTTGTTCTAGTGTGTTGTCAGTCACATGGTCTGGAGGCGAAGTCTGAGTCACAGCATCGCATGAGATGGATTTGACAGTTATGAGTCAAGAGGATTTCATTAACACACACACACACACACACACAATGAAGCAACTTTCATATACATCATGCGCATCCACATAGATGCACACAGAAACCCATCGATTGTTATATATTATGTGCCCATCAGTGCTGTAGTTTACCAAGTTTTGCAAGCTACTAAAACTCTGGAGTCAAATAGCTAGTTAAACTATACAACAGAAAACCACAAAATGCTACTTTCTTACTGTCAGGTTATTATCAGGCATATACACTCTGTGTTACTGCATGTAAAGGCCTTCTGCCTTAATAAGCTAACATTATATTGTACACTCTAAAAAATGCTGGGTTAAATACAACCCAGTGCGGGGTTGTATTTAACCTAGCATTTTTTAGAGTGTATTGTACTACAGGAACTGGAGTTTTTTTTCGTCTGTAATCAAATAATAGAGTGATTTGTATAAACATTAAATCCATTACACTGACATGGAGGGCTAGTAAAATCCATGAGCAATGAATAAATTGTTTTAGCATCTTCAACAATGAAGTCTTTGTAAAGAAAGAATGAGACTGTTTAAACCAGTGTTGCCATGTCCACTCATTATGAGCAACTTTGGTAAATGCATTTGATGAATTTACTAATGGATTTCGATGTCCATTTATATATGTGAAACATACATTTTTTTGCTAAATGATATAATTATTAAAAAGATGTTTTCTGAAATGCAACTTAAAGGGATAGTTCACCCAAAAATGAAAATTCTGTCATCATTTACTCACCCAAACCTGCATGAACATTTACATTTCATCCTGCATTTACATTACATTTACATTTATTCATTTAGCAGATGCTTTCATCCAAAGTGACTTACAAATGAGGAATAGCACAAGCGATTCATCATAATTTCTTCCTCCTGCTGAACACAAAATAATATATTTTGCTCTGCGGGTACATGTAGTTTGTTTTTCTTGCGAGATCTCAGATCTGACAACAGTGGTTTAAACATATATAGTATTATATGTTTGTGCAGAGGACAGGTTGATTCAAACAATGAAGCACAGAAAAAGAAACAGTGTATGCTGTTACAATGTATTTTTAGTTCGATTTTTTTCAAACTGAATTAGCAGGTTTAGTGAATAAGTCACTAACTTGTGTATTTTAATAAAAAAAAAAAAAAAAAAAAAAATGTTTTAAAAAAATGTGTTATAAAGCTACTGAAAAATAACTTATTTTATATAATTAAAAAATAAGTATATAAAAGAAGTTATTGTTATATAACGTGTAGTTCTAGTGTGTTGTCAGTCACATGGTCTGGAGGCGAAGTCTGAGTCACAGCATCGCATGAGATGGATTTGACAGTTATGAGTCAAGAGGATTTCATTAACACACACACACACACACACACAATGAAGCAACTTTCATATACATCATGCGCATCCACATAGATGCACACAGAAACCCATCGATTGTTATATATTATGTGCCCATCAGTGCTGTAGTTTACCAAGTTTTGCAAGCTACTAAAACTCTGGAGTCAAATAGCTAGTTAAACTATAC
>NW_015652275.1:306242-308897 GCF_001515625.1 Sinocyclocheilus rhinocerous | reverse complement strand
TTAATTAAAAAAATGTGTTATAAAGCTACTGAAAAATAACTTATTTTATATAATTAAAAAATAAGTATATAAAAGAAGTTATTGTTATATAACATGTAAATATACATGTGAATATAAATATATATATATATACACACACACTATATATATATACATACATACACGATGCATATTACACATAAAAACATATAAAAATATAAAATAATAAACATTTGTGAACACTACTGATTGATGACCCAAATTAATTACAAATATTTTGTTTGAACCAATTGATTCAAATGGACTGATCTGCAAAAGCAAACCATTCTGAATCAACTGATTCACTGAAATAAATCACACTTCTCAGTTCGACTTGATAGAGAGAGTAATCCTGTAGGAGGACGCGTTTGATGATTGTTCAAGAGCAAAACTGTGCAATACAATGTGACATACAAGCTGTGGTGCTACTTGTTGAGAAAAGTTGCTTGTTACTGAAAAAGCGACGCCCTTTTTTAAATTGTCATCGTATGGAATCACTAACCAACTGGCAAAAATGCAGTAACAACGCAGCCTATGACTGAGACGGTGATGGGCGTGGTGCTTGTGTCAGTTCACATGTTATGAGCGGATCTCGACCTTTCCAACATGGCAGACGCGTCTGATCTATCGCCCTAATTAGCAACAGTTGCTAATGTGACATCTAGGTATTTCATATCTACGTATGCAGCTTTGAATCTAACCTTCGGCTTTGCTCTCACCTGCTGTAAAAATCTCCTGTCTGTAAAAGTTGATCCTATGCAGAGGAAAGATGACATTAAGAGAGTATATAGAGACTTCTGTTAATCAAGACATTCATTTCTCCTAAGAAAAAGAGCCCGATAATCTCACATGTCTCCTCCTGGTCCGGAAAAGATCTCAGCAGGGTCTCAAATTGTGCTCAGAAATGCACTCAAAAGTCAATATGAACATCTGAAATCACAAAATGAATTGTGGTTAATTAATTGATCTATATTGACACACCCGACACAAATAATAATAATAATAATAACAATAATAATATTCTAACTTAATTAACTAAAAAAATCCCACACAATCAGTACGTCAAACTGAAACAATTTTTTCTCCTCAATAACTATTGTTTTTTTATTGAAGAACATACATTTCTTGAAACATCTGAAATCACAAAATTAATTTTGGTTAATTAATGAACCTATATCGACGCTCCTTACACTGATTAATAATAATAATACTAATAATACTTATTATTATTATCAGTAAAAGTATTAATAATAAGAGTATATTAAAACAATCTAATTTATTTAAAATGCTAAAAAAAAAACAATTAATATACTCCTCAATAACTATTGTTTTCATTTAACAACTTACATTTCTTGAAACATCTGAAATCACAAAATGAATTCTGGTTAATTAATTGATCTATATTGACACTAGTTGGGTTAATATTATAATATATTGTAAGGCTTTGAGTCAAAAATGTTGAGAACCAACCGCAGCTGTATGACAACTATTGAATAGGTTTATTTTTTAATTTCGAAGGCCTTTTATTAGAAACATTTTGAGATAAAGTTGCTAATTAAATGCAGTGAGATCCCATTCAGTCTCCTGAGCAATAACGGGTTGTTTCTGTCATCCCTAGTCTAATGAATCTCTCAGTCCTTCCTTCCATCTTTCTGTCTTCTGGTCTCTTTTCAGCCAGGTCTCAGGTCTGTATGGACGGCAGAAGCGAAGTCATGAACTGCCCTCTAGTGGCGAGAAGCCCGGATGTTCTCCATACATCAAACTCCAGTTAAAGCGCTGATCCAGAGTCTGCTTCTGCCATCTGTGTGTTAATGAGAGAGATGCTCGGAGCTGATCGGCGATCAGTGGCAGGTTTGAGCGCTGGGATTGGGCCCGTATCCGCAGCCGACAGAAGTGTTAATTGGAATAATTCTGAGGCGGAAACTCTCAGCTGTGCTGCTTAGAGGTTTTTGCTCGAGAGAAACCCAGCCATGGTCTCCCCAGAGCGCTAAACGGACCGACTTAGACCGGTTTGCACGTGATTCTGATGCAAACCATGAAGAATACAGCGGCGTGCGGCGGGACCGAGGTGAACAGACCCGTTGCAGCGTGTTAATGTGCTAAAATTGTAAAGCGACTGCTGGCATATGGTGGCAAGCAACCAGCACTACACATATACACCCTAATAGCCGAAACCCACACCCAAACACACACACACACTGGCAACAGCATCACCCGTCCCATCCAGGAGAAAACCAATTATCTGTGCTCTCTGGATAACAATGCCCGAGAAACATCTGTGTGCGAGGCTGTCCCTGCGTGCCTGTTTAATTTAAACACAGCCCCTCCGCCGGCTGGGCACCGGGTGCGCGTCAGACGCCCGTAGGCCTACCCAGCTGAACGAGGGGCTCGGACCCCCGCGCTTGGCGTGCGGCGCGTCAACACAGACGCGGGGACAAATGTGGGAGCAGTTGTGCGTTCTGTACTGGTTTGGCGCGGCCTGGGATGGTTTGGAACGGTCTGGGATCGTTTAGCGGCGCTGAGCAGAGAGTGCAGCCAGCGCACATGTGACGCCCCCGCTGAGGGTCTGTGAAGAACAGCCTGTAGGACACATACAGACCGCAGACACACAACACTAAAGATAGATGGATAGACAGA
>NW_015652275.1:303665-304112 GCF_001515625.1 Sinocyclocheilus rhinocerous | reverse complement strand
TACCCAGCTGAACGAGGGGCTCGGACCCCCCGTGCTTGGCGTGCGGCGCGTCAACACAGACGCGGTGACAAATGTGGGAGCAGTTGTGCATTCTGTACTGGTTTGGCGTGGCCTGGGATGGTTTGGAACGGTCTGGGATCGTTTAGCGGCGCTGAGCAGAGAGTGCAGCCAGCGCACATGTGACGCCCCCGCTGAGGGTCTGTGAAGAACAGCCTGTAGGACACATACAGACCGCAGACACACAACACTAAAGATAGATGGATAGACAGATAGACACACGCACGCGCTCTCTAGTGATATATATATATATACACACACAAATACACACTGATGGATGGATGGATGGATAGATAGATTTCAGATAAACGCTGTTCTTCTGAACTTTATTCATCAAAGAAACCTGAAAAAAATTCCACTCAGCTGTTTTCAACATAATAATAATAATAA
>NW_015652275.1:298108-303594 GCF_001515625.1 Sinocyclocheilus rhinocerous | reverse complement strand
GTAGATAATTCTTTAAAAACATTACAAATCTTACTGTTCAAAAACGTTTGACTGGTAGTGTAGATAGACAGACAGACAGGTAGGTAGTAGTGTTGCCAGACAGACAGATAGATAGACAGACAGACAGACAGACAGACAGAATGACTGACAGACAGATATACAGACAAACAGACAGATAGATAGACAGACAGACAGATGGATAGATAGATAGATAGATAGACAGACAGATAGATAGATAGATATACAGACATATATACAGACAGACAGACTGATAAATAGATAGACAGACAGACAGACAGATGATATATAGATAGAGGATCCTTGCGTAATTCCCAGGTCTGTCGAGGTGTTGCAGGATGTAATGCAGTCCCATGTTGACTGCATGTTTGCTCTGTAGGCAAACTGAAGAGGATTCAGTAAGGGTCTAGTGATGTCCTTCAGGTCGCTCAAATGACTTCATTACCACAGACGTGAGAGCGACAGGTCTGTAGTCGGCCTCCTCTGGTTTTCCCCGTTAACTCCGCGATGCGATCCGCTCTGAACAGCTGGTAGCCCGGCAGATGAAGCGCGTTGTCCGGAATGGCTTCACTCAGCCAGGTTTCAGTGAAGCACAGTGCAGCAGAGTTTGAAAAGTCCTTGTTGGTGCGGGTGAGGAGAAGAAGTTCATCCGTTTTGTTAGAAAGGGAACGGACATTCGGGAGATGAATGCTTGGGAGCGCAGTCCGAAAGCCGCGCACAGAGCTTCACCAGGGCGCCGGCGCATTTCCCTCTTCTGCGTCTGCACGCGCGTTTGAACAACACAGCTGTACCTCCAACTAGAATGTCCAACAAAACGTCCGAATAATCAAAAACCGGAAAAATATTGTCGGGGATGTGCTGCTTAATGTTAAGGAGTTCGTCTCTGGTAAAACTTATAGAAGAAGAATGACAAAACACAGAACAAACAAACAAAAACAATAGAAGAATCGCGGAGCTCAGCGTCCTGGCTGCCATTTGTGGCGCCATCTTGATCATCAAGTAAATCATCCTATCATTTCCCACTGATTTTAGGGAAAAATGCACATGGAGCCAGTTAAACAGAGAGAGAGAGAGACTATTGATCTTTTCATTGTTATTATTATGTTTCTCCACATATATTCCAAGCTCAATAAGACATTGTTCACAGCTGAATATTGCATAATTGAAACAATGACATGAAAGATGCACAATTTTTTATGTCCATGTCATCAATAACATCTGGCTACAATGATAATATGTGCACAGAAGAAATTCAGAAAGACAAAATCTCATAGACTCATACAGACAGACAGTAGATGAGTTTGATACTCTTGGTCTAGTCTTCTATCTAGTGTTTCACCTGTCTGCTCTGATCTAATTCAGATCCTCGTCAGCTAGCATTCCAGACTAATTTTGGAGATTTTGCAATTAGAACAATTACAGAGGCGTTTCTGTGGTTCTTGCCGAGCGTTTTGTTTTTTCTGTTGTCGCATTGTGTGAAGTCTTACTCACTCTGTTTAATTGGCTCTCGCAAAAAGCCTGCGTTTGATCAAATTATCCTTGTTCGCACTGAGGCTTGTTAGAAATCCCTTAAAGAAAATCGCCTCCAACTCCACAAGCTGTTGAGCTGAGGTGTGAGAGCCTCGCTTATATTAAAACGGAGCTGACTGCTGGTGCTTAACCGAGGATGTGAAGTGGATGGATAACCTGATTACTCTCTCTCTGTTTAACTGGCTCCATGTGCATTTTCCCCTAAAATCAGTGGGAAATGATAGGATGATAATACCTATTCCCAGTTACCACCTGAAAATTAACCCCAAACTTCATTGGTTTACAGAAAGATCATTCCAGGATCAAGGAAGATGACAACATCTGCTTAAATAAATCCTGGTAAGACACAACAGGGAATTAAATTATATCCGTGTTTAGAATATTACTGACGTTGCATATGTTATTTCAGTGAGGAATTTACTCATTAAGGATGACGTACTCTGTGCAAAATGTACAAAATACTGTCTCATATCTCACATGTCTCCGAGATCATCAAGAGGAATCAGTCTGGATGAGTGTGTGATCTGCAGTCGCCATCTGCTGGTGCTTCATTAGAGTTTCCTCAAGACTTCTGAAGAAAGTTAATGTTAGTGAAAATATTCCAGCTCCCACACGTGCAATCTCACAGTAGAACTAATTTTAAATGCATAATAAATACACTATTGAAAAAGTGCCAAATTACTATGGTGATAGATAGTATTTGGACATGTATCATAACAGATCGATAGATAGACAGACAGTCTGTGTTTTTGCATAATGTTAAATATCATCAGATGTCTTCAACTAAGACCTATTAATGTATAAAAGTGATTTTTTTATAAACAACAACAACAAATGATATTAGGACATATACTGGATTATGGTATTCTTGAAGGTATTTTAAAATTCATGTAAATATCGGTACATAACTATTGCAGTCACTTAGTACCATGGTATAAATCACTGTACCGTGGAATTTTTAGAAGGATATATTTTTTTTTTCTAATATATATGTATGTATATATATACAGTATATATAGTCAAACCAAAAATTATTCAGAGACCAGATATAATTTTTGATATTTTTTTTTTTTCAGGACACTATAGTTCATTTATGTAAGTGAGGATAGCAAAATAAAGTAAACTGTGACATATTATACCAAAAATTTATTCATACAGTGGACTACCAGTAAAATTGATAAAAAAAACATTTGGGATCAAAAATTATTCAGACACTTTGACCTGATCATGTTTTGCTTAACATTATCAAGATGAATTTGTTCGGACACAGTTTAACTCTGAGTTCTTGTCATATTTTAATTTGTTTAGTTTATTTTATGGCTTATTTTATTCTTATACAGTCTCTCTCTCTCTCTCTATATATATATATATATAATGACAGATTCTCATAAAAAAGTTTTCTAAGATAAATATCTTTTCAAAATTCTTATTCCTGATCAGACTATTATCAATAAACTATAACATCAAATCAGTTTCGAACAAAATGTGCACCATGTTTTTACTCTGAACTTTGACCTTGGAAGTCTATTTTGGCACAAAATGTAAAAGATTTTTTAAATAAATAATTTATTTATATTATTTATTTATTTATTTTTATTTACTTTTATTTGGGTTTTTATGTCATTTAACAAATTCAAATAATTGGAAACAACTCTGCAAAAATATACAGTTCAAACTATTGAATATTATTCAATAAACTTTAATGGACATGTTTATCACTGTCACGATCTCTAGCTGGAGTGCCCACAAGCTCCACTAGAGGGCACTCCATCCTGTACCTTTGACATTAACCCTGGACTCCATTTCCCATAATCCTTTGCCCGGCTTCAGCACCCATTGCAATCACCTGTATCTCATCACCTCATCAGTCTCCCACTATATAAGATGCACACACACATGCACTCACGTGGCTGATTATTGTCTAGCCTGTAGTGTGTCCTAGTTTCCGTGTTTCCTTGCCTGTGTTTTGCCTTGGACTGTTTATCTGGTTTCTGATTGTTTGCTGCCTGCCCTGACCTTCGCCTATTTATTGGATTACTCTTTTGTCTCATCCTGGATTGTACCTTTTTGCTGTGGTTTGACCACGATTCTAATAAAACCTGTATTTGGATCCACTACTCCGTTGTCACGCTCCCCAACGTTACAGTCACCATATTTTCATAATGACCCAAATATATGATTTGGAATGTGAAGTAATTTCGTTTTTCAAATAAAGGGAGTCGGACTTGTTTTTCTGCACTGTGAAAGCAACATATTTTTGTTTAATAGGAATTATGAGTTTTGTTAGCCTTTAGCATTTATTATATAAACATACAAATTGTATTAATCTTATTTGTGTGATTAGTCAAAAGTTAGCACAGGTGTAACATTTGAGCTCAGAGTGTTCATATGGATGTCGTAGCTGCTTCAGGCAATTTGCTGCTGGATGTATCTTGTTTTTTTATGGCGTCTTCATTTATATAACTGTCTTATATATGCTGTTTCATATTTGTCTTGTTTTTCTTCCTCTCAGATGGTATTGGATGATCACAGTCGGTTCAGTTCACCCTAGATCTGACCTGACGTGCAACATAGCAATAAATGAGTGTGTGTTTGATTGCTGTCTTTGATTCAGTGTGTTTTCTGGCTCTATCAGATTGTTATGAAGACATATGTGTGGTTTATATCGTATATGACCAGGGGTGTGAAGTAACGAATTACAAATACTCACGTTACAGTAATTAAGTAGTTTTTATCTGTAATTGTACTTTTTTGAGTAGTTTAAAAATTGTGTACTTTTACTTTTACTCGAGTACATTTTAAGTGATGTATGGGTACTTTTACTCCGCTATTTTCCTACGTTTGTGGTCCACTAGTGCAATAAGCAGCTGAGTTGTAGATTGCATGCATTTTTTGTATTGCATTGAGTTCTTTTTAATGGAATATTGTGCTTTTTTAAAAGTATCAAAGCATTTCCTGCTCTTTATTTTCTCATTCATGCATTTTATTCTTATGTTCATGAAAACCAAAATGTGGCCAACTATTGGCTTTCAATAAGTTTTTTTACTTTCAAGAAGGTGAATTATTATTATTTTTTTCCTTCTTCTGCCATGTCTACAAAGCTACGAACATCAGACATAAGTGCTTTGCTTCTGAAGGAGCAACTTTTTTTTATTATTATTAATATTTGATAAGAGTACTCAATTTACAATGAAGCAGTACAGCCTATATATGATATTTAATTACGTGTTAAAAAAATTAGTTCTTTTGTTTTAATGCATGCAGATCGTTCTTATAAATAATTTCACAACGGGTTTGCTTAACGTAAGGGCTTTGCAACAGGCTGACTTTAAACTCAAACTTTAATTAACCCTTTACAGGCATCAGTAATCACACACACACACACACACACACACACAGTCGTTTGTGTACTAATGCATTGTGGATCTTATGACATTAGGCTACAAAACACTTTTAGATAGATGCTCATTTTTGTGCATTTAATTAGTTTTGGTTTCTTGTTGATGAATAATGAGTGCACATGCAATGTTGTGCATATTTGAAATGAACTTGCTTTTGCTGAATTCGAATGTGTTTGATGTTGTGAGTTTGGTGAGGATCTTTATTCTCTACTACTATTTACTGCATCTCTTTGACCCGTTAAAGGAATAGCTCGACCAAAAATTAACATTTGCTGAACATGTGCTCGCCCTCAGGCCATCCAAGATTAGGATGAGTTTGTTTCTTCATCAGATTTGGAGAAATGTAGCATTGCATCAGTGTCTCACCAACGGATGCTCTGCAGTGAATGGGTGCCGTCAGAATGAGAGTCCAAACAGCTGATAAAACAGGTGTTAACTGATGGACTGGAGTGGTGTGGATTACTTGTGGATTATTGTGATGTTTTTATCAGCTGTTTGGACTCTCATTCTGACGGCACCCATTCACTGCAGAGCATC
>NW_015652275.1:293443-298068 GCF_001515625.1 Sinocyclocheilus rhinocerous | reverse complement strand
TGATGTTTTTATCAGCTGTTTGCACTCTCATTCTGACGGCACCCATTCACTGCAGAGCATCTGTTGCTGAGCCACTGATGCAATGCTACATTTATCCAAACCTGATGAAGAAACAAACTCATCCTAATCTTGGATGGCCTTAGGGTGAAAACATTCAGCAAATTTTCCCTATTAGGTGAACCTTTAATGAATCACAAATGTCATGAGATGTTCAAGAAACTTTACTAAAGCCCACTATATCATTTTTTTGAATCATTTAAGAGCATTTTTTCTGACCTCAAATAAATGTTTGTCACAACACATTTTCTCCTCATCAGTTTCTCTCCGTGCGTTTTCTAGCACTGAACACACACATTTCTCTCTGTTTTCCTCTCGTCTTTATTTAGTGTCCTTCGTGATTCACAGGTATCAGATGTATGCTCTAAAATAGACACATCTGTCAGCACCCATCATCATCATCTCTCTATTCGTGTTTATGTGTTAGACTGTCGTAGATGCGTTTTTGTGCTGTCTGCTCTTTATCTTCTCCCGTTCAGATCCGTAGCATAACATTTACTTATATTTATTGACGAGAGCCTTTTATCCAAAGCAACTAGTCTCACACAAACTCTTACTTACTGTACAGTGGTAGAGTTACAGTAAAAATAAGCTTCTGTGCCACCTTTGCAGTGTAAGATGGATTTAGACCTGGCTTGTTCAGTAAAATTCAGTGGCAGCAAAACAGTTTGTCTATATAGGGAAGGTGCTGTTAGATTCAATCCTGTTGATGATCTAATTGTGAATCCAAACAACGCATTTAAAGTGTGTGTGACAGTGTTTCTAAATCCTAAAAACTCTTTCCCATCTGTCTTGTCTTTCTTTCTTTCTGTCTGTCAGTAATTGTCAGCTCTCATTGCAACAGTCATCAGTGCTGAGACGCTTTATTTATAGTGTGCCTGAAACACAAAGCCAAGCAGTTTTGTGCACTTTGGTTTGCATGAAAAGTCACAGTTGTTGCATATATTGCTACCATTGGTTAAACACAAAGTTTGCACATTGCAATATTTGACCTTGATACTTGAAGCACTGATTTCTGAAACGGAATTGTGATGCTCACACTGTTATTACTGTTAAAATGATGCGAGTTGGTTGTTTTTATTTTTCATTTTAATACAATTTGTTTCTTTTAAAATACACTGATCTTGCCATGAAAATAGCTCACGGTGAAAAATAACCTTAATTGCAGAAAAATACTACTAAATACAATAAAAAAATAAATAAACAGAAAAAGTAAGAATGCCGAAATTTGAAGTGAGAAATGTTTGTAGTATAAGTATTTTACCTAAAAGCTAATTTAGTCCAAAACTACTTTGAGAAAGTTTATATTTTATAAAGTGCTATATAAATAAAATTCACTTTCCTTTCGCCTTTTGATTGAGAGGGAAAATCTGGTAAACATTAGTCTTAATTATTAGTCTTAAAATGAGCTGAAATCTCAAGTACGAGGAGATGAGACGAGCAGATCTTTATGAATAAACATTTAAATTGCACAAAATTGTAGATTCTGTTTAGATATGAACGCTAGATTATTATTATGCAGCTTTGATAACACAAGCCTGCATCTTGAAAAAAAATAAACTGCTTATTTGCCAATTTGATGATGCTGAGAAAAATATCAATAAAAACATTATGTACAGTTTCTTTAAAAAAAAAAAAAAAAATTCATTTTTTTTTAAATTAAATTGTTTATTTATATGTATCTGCTTTAATGCATTTGTCAAAATAAAAGCGGTGAAATGTCAAAAGTTTGTTTTAATGACAAAAAGTATTTGAAATATATACTTTAATACATAAATATATAATTCTAGAATATATTAAAATAATTGAATTAATATATAAATATTATATAATTCTTATTCTCTTTCTAATTATTAACTTGCATTCTATAAAAGAGTGGAAACCTATGTCCAAAAACTCAACTTAATGTCAAAGAACTTCACAAAATATGCTTGTTTTCTTCCTTTTTTTTTTCTTTCTTTTTTTAATGCTGTTTGTATGTAGCAAAACACCCACAGCTGATACAGAAAACATCTGGCTCGTGTTTGCATTTGCTTTTGTCAGGATTAGACATACAGAATCATCCATGCATGTAAAAATGGGCTGAGACTTGAAGGAATGGTTGTAATCTAGAATCAGTGTTTGTGGTGTTTTTCCGCTTAAGGGAGAATACAAGACTTGTTTACCTTACACATGGTCGTCGAAAGCAAAAATGCTACGAAATTCGTCATATTTAGTGAAAATGTGTGACATGCTTGAGCGAAACAGACACTGTTCTGTAATCAGCACCACAGGAACAAGTATTGGGTTTCGTTTAGCGAATGTGATGCGGGACGAAGTGATGGAGACGAAAACAAATCACAAACAGACGGATGGATGGACAGATGTGCTGCTCGGAGGAGAGGTTATGAATGAAAAAGACAACTGGAGCAATATTAGGTGATTAGTGTATTATCTGCTCAGGTGTTTGTGTTTTAACATCAACAATTTTCTGTCTTTCTCATCTCGTTATTCTAAGTTGTTTAACAGTCATTCTGGCTCATCTGTCACGATGTTGTCTGAACAGTTTAATATAAGTGTTAATAATCTTGATCTCGGTTCTGTTTTAATGAAATGACTCGCTTTGTTTACTGTTTAATCAGTTCAGTTCACTGCTGCATAATAAACACGAGTAATAGAATGGAATAGAAATAAAACATGTTAACAGCTTCACAGCTGTTCAGATAAAACCTTCACAATATAGAAGATTCACATCACAAAATCAATAAAAACATTATGTACAGTTTCTTTAAAAAAAAAAAAATTCATTTTTTTTTTTATTAAATTGTTTATTTATATGTATCTGCTTTAATGCATTTGTCAAAATAAAAGCGGTGAAATGTCAAAAGTTTGTTTTAATGACAAAAAGTATTTGAAATATATACTTTAATACATAAATATATAATTCTAGAATATATAAAAATAATTGAATTAATATATAAATATTATATAATTCTTATTCTCTTTCTAATTATTAACTTGCATTCTATAAAAGAGTGGAAACCTATGTCCAAAAACTCAACTTAATGTCAAAGAACTTCACAAAATATGCTTGTTTTCTTCCTTTTTTTTTTCTTTCTTTTTTTAATGCTGTTTGTATGTAGCAAAACACCCACAGCTGATACAGAAAACATCTGGCTCGTGTTTGCATTTGCTTTTGTCAGGATTAGACATACAGAATCATCCATGCATGTAAAAATGGGCTGAGACTTGAAGGAATGGTTGTAATCTAGAATCAGTGTTTGTGGTGTTTTTCCGCTTAAGGGAGAATACAAGACTTGTTTACCTTACACATGGTCGTCGAAAGCAAAAATGCTACGAAATTCGTCATATTTAGTGAAAATGTGTGACATGCTTGAGCGAAACAGACACTGTTCTGTAATCAGCACCACAGGAACAAGTATTGGGTTTCGTTTAGCGAATGTGATGCGGGACGAAGTGATGGAGACGAAAACAAATCACAAACAGACGGATGGATGGACAGATGTGCTGCTCGGAGGAGAGGTTATGAATGAAAAAGACAACTGGAGCAATATTAGGTGATTAGTGTATTATCTGCTCAGGTGTTTGTGTTTTAACATCAACAATTTTCTGTCTTTCTCATCTCGTTATTCTAAGTTGTTTAACAGTCATTCTGGCTCATCTGTCACGATGTTGTCTGAACAGTTTAATATAAGTGTTAATAATCTTGATCTCGGTTCTGTTTTAATGAAATGACTCGCTTTGTTTACTGTTTAATCAGTTCAGTTCACTGCTGCATAATAAACACGAGTAATAGAATGGAATAGAAATAAAACATGTTAACAGCTTCACAGCTGTTCAGATAAAACCTTCACAATATAGAAGATTCACATCACAGCTTTAAACACACTCCGTGCTGCTTCAGCTAAAATAAACACTATTAAAATGCATGAAAGCTGATGCATCATTGAGAGCATGTAAGTGTGCTGATCACCAGAGGTCAAAAGGAATGAGTGCATTACAGACCACCTCAAGGGAGAAACACTGATCTGTTTGAGGGAGTGTCTGGGGTTAAAGGTCATGTTGGGGTCAACAGTGTAGTTCAGGTCAATGTTTCCCGTGAGACGCAGGACTGTTGTTCCTCAGGGGCCACAAGAGGGCGCTGAACACAAATGATTACTGGAGATGTTGTACAAGATCAGTTAAATGATGTCAATTACAAATACATTTTTTACCAACGTGTGTAGTTCCTATACTGCGCTCTAGAGGGCCCTATAGGCTGTTCTCCGTTTGGGGATAAAAATATATGTATATATAAATAATATATGTAAATAAATATGTATGTGTGTGTGTGTGTGCGTGTGAGTGTGTGAGTGTGTGTGTGTTTGTGTGTGTGTGTGTGTGTGTTGATTTGACATTATAAGCTCAGGACAGATCATCGCTTCTGTTTAACGGGTCACACGACCAATTACTCAAGGCTTTAATTAGAAGTCAAAATGAAGTGACAAGATTTATGCAAATTAGGTCATTAATATGCAGGCTAGAAATCTACTGCCTAAATGAAAACCCCCATCATGGGGGGGGGGGGT